>NC_056735.1:332108847-332393847 GCF_019279795.1 Protopterus annectens
TTGAACCTCAACACATCAAAAAGAATTTGCATAATTGTAATATATATCCTTCACAAAGTCACAATATACCATTGTTGGAAAACGTTTTATCCCGGACATCCCAAACAATAAACCTTGAAACAATAATCTTTTTTTTTTTTTTAAACAAATTTTATTGATTTTAATTGTAACATATTATGATCAATCACATAAAATCATAAAAGATAAAGAAAAAGTGAATGTAAAATTTTTAACATATATATATGTCTCACATATATATATATATATATATATATATATATATATATATATATATATATATATATATGGGTTACCCTCAGATTATCGAATGTTCAAATGATCAACACTCATATGAGGAAGACCATATCATCGAATATTTAAATGTTTGACAATCTGAGGGTTTAAAATTGGGGATAGATACTAGACAACTGAGGTTGTCTAGTGATCCCCGTGTACTCCAGTCACCCCGTTACCTAAATATGCCATCTCCAAGATCACACTATATTGTGGTAATGGCAAATGATGGGATACAGACCTCCGTACAGTGCAGAATGGGAATATTTCCCGTTACTGCAATGTAGTGTGGTCTCGGAGTTGGAATATTTCAGTAGGGGGGGTGTGGGGGATGCAGGGGGGCTTGCCCTGCTGATATACACAGTTTACTTTTTTTTGGATTAGGTTTTTTATTTACTTTTACATTGTCAAACATTGAAATGTTCGATGATGTGGTCTCGATTATATCAGTGTCGAACATTTAAATGTTCGATGATGTAAAGGTAATCTGTATATATATATATATATATTATATATATATATATATATATATATATATATATATATATATATATATACATACATATACACACACACACACACACACACACACACACACACACACACATGCACACACAGAAATTAACAAATTTATAAAAACTGAAGTATATACAAAGACATCCAGTGAATTCATTTGCAATAAACTATTATTTTTTGTTTATATCATACATCACAGATAAGAAAGGAATAAATTAAATGCACTCATTATAAAAGTTAATACTTCTTCAACAAGTTTTGCAGATTGACCCACAAATGATGATCATATGTTTTTCTAGTTGTTCTAGAAATTATGTTTTTTATTTGTAAATTACGTACATCATTTAATAGATTATTGAACTCAGAAAATGTAGGAGGAGATCCAGATATCCAATTCTTGTAATGGATTTTCTAGCCACCACTAGTATTGCCCAAAGTAAGGAGTGCATTATTTTTGTAACACATAGTGGAACAGGTGCATTAAATATAACCAAGGACTTGCTTAAAATAAAGTTATCTGTGAAAAGTGCCTATAGTAAATCATTTACATTTCCCCAAAAGATGTTTAAAGTTAGACAATCATAAAACATATGAGCCCAGTTTATGTCTACATTTGATTTATATTTATTGCATATATTTTGTTTTTTGTTAATTTTGTCCATTAATTGAGGAGTGTAAAATAATCTTTTCATGAATCTCCAGGTGTATAATTTCCATCTCAAAGAAAAGGTTGTTTTTCCTACTGATTTTAATATATTTGCTTTGTCTAGTTGGAGAATTATTGTTAATTAAACTATAATAGTTCCAGTAGTTTTGTGGGCAACTAAATGTTTCTTCTCTTAAGATTTTATAAATGAAAGAAAGTTTGCCTGAGTAAGTATGGTTATGTAATAGGGTTGATTAAAGAAATTGTAATAAAATCCTAGAATCATGTTTAGTGGATGAAGAGATCATTTGTAGTTTATTAACTAGAGATAATATGAGTGATTGCATGTCTAGCCACATGGATTTGTCCAGTTGATATTCCTTTATTATGTGATCAACAGATTTAGCCTTATGTTCAGAAGTCAATTGGAACCAGAACTTGAGCTCATTATGTTTAAATATGGTGATTTTGTTTGAATCTGAGGTTAAAAAATTTTCTTGTGTGAATGCTATGGGGAATAATAAAAAATATATATTTATATATAAGATGTTTATATATAAAATTTCTAAAGTTAATTATAATATAATGAATGTAGCTAACAGTATGACTAGGAGTTATATAGGTGGCAAAATAATATTTTAAAATCCATAGTGTAGGATTGCTTATTATTTCTAACTTGTCTGTTGAGGGCCTCGTTAGTAAATGCATAGCTGATAATTCCCAAAGTAACTTCCATTTGGCTGAATATGAAGTGTCTAAAAGTTGTGTAATTATTCTGATTAAGGAGGAAATTGAGTAAAGATTTAAATCTGGAAATGCTATCCTGCCATTATTCCAGCTATTAAGATGTTGATTAAATAAAAGAGTATTTAACTTATTAATAAATGTTTTTGAAGGAAAAAGTTGAATAAATCGTATAATATACAACATTTTAGCTAGAATTATCATTTTTATAAGGGTTAATTTTTCCTCTGAAGTGAATAATATCATATTCCATTTAGAAAGTAAATTTTGGATATTTTCAAAACACTTGTTATAGTTTAGTTGTATTATTGATTTTATATCTTTAGCAATAATAATGCCAAGATATGTAATTTGGTCGATATTTGGAGTTTATTGAACATAATATATAGATTTGTTGCTTCTACTTGAGTATATGGGTAGAATTTTGGTTTTACTATCATTGAAAGATAACCCTGAAATCTTTTGAAAAGTTTTGATTGAATCAAATAAAGATAATATAGAAGAGTAATTTCCTTTTGTGGTGATAAGTACATCATCAGCAAATAATTGGATTTTAGCTATTATATCTTTATCTACTTCCAAACCATCTATATTGCTGTTATTTCTTATATTGTTTGCCTATGGTTCCATTATCAGCATGAACAATAATGGGGAAAGGAGGCAACCTTGTTTGGTACCTTTTATGACAGGAATTTTATTGGAGATGTATGAGCCAATTTTAATATAAGCAAAAGTTCCTTCATATAGATGTTTTAAGAGATTAATAAAGTTGTATGAAAAGTTTAAATACTCCAGAAGTTTGAACAGGTAATCCCAATTAATTGAATCAAAAGCTGCATTTATGTCAAGACTAATTAATGTCAAGTTCTTTTTTTTTTCTTTGAAAGAGATCAATAAGGTCTAGTGTTCGGTTTATATTATCAAAGGTGCTTCTATTGGTCACAAAGCTTGTTTGATCATCATCTATTAATTGAGGTAGAAACATATTTAGTCTTTCAGTGAATATATTCATAAACATCGTATAATTGACATTTAATAGAGATATGGGTCTGTATGAGGAACAATATTTAGGGTTTTTGTTAGATTTTAGAATGGGTGATATGAAGGTATATTTCCATGAAGGAGGTAGTATGGTGTCATTTTGGGCTGCGTTATATACATTATGTAAAAGGGAGATAGCTATTTTGGGCATAATCTTATATATTTCGGAACTGATGCCATCATTTCCTGGTGCTTTGTTAGGTGTAAGCTTGTTAATTTGATTTTGTACCTCTGTCAAAGTGATTTGTTTATCAATAATGTTTATTTGTTTTTTTATTACATTTATTATATAAGTTTTTATTAATAAAATCCTTTATTTTATCCTTTGATTCTATTTGTTGTATGGTTTGATTGATTTCATGAAAATGAATTCTAAAGTCTTCTATTATATCTTGTATACTGTGTACTTCCTTTTTCTTCCTTTTAGAGTATATATCTTTAATGTAATTATGTTTGTTTAGTCTTTTGGTTTCATTTTTGAGTTTGGTTAAGTGTTTAGAATTTAAGGAGTAGGCGAGAAATTTATATTTTTCAAGAGTGATCATCATTTTATGATGAAGAATAGTCCGCTATTCTTCAATTAGTTTGTTTATCTCATCTCTTATATTTTTAGAAGTAAGATAATCTTTATTTTTGAGATGCAATGTATCTAGTTTATCCTGTATTGTTCTGATATCTTTTTCCCAAACTTTCTTTTTATTGTTATACTATTTGTTAATTTGCCCATATAAGTAAGCTTTAAGGGCATCCCAGACATATAGGTCATGTATATTGGAAGTTGAATTTACAGTTATAAAGTTTAGTATTTCTTCTTTTAGGAATGATTGAAATTCTTTAAGTTGTAAAAGGTATGCCAGAATTCTTTTTATTTGAACATTGGAAATATTGTTAATATTGAGCTTGAATGTAACAAAGTTATGATCTGAAATTGGGCAGGATATAATTTAATTATTAACTAGATCATGTATTATTTGTGTAGAGAATAATATTCTATCTATTCTGGAGAACATTTTGTGATGTTAGAATAAAATGTATATTGTAATGAGTTATGTTCTACAAAGTCATGAATATCTTTGAGCAGGTATGTATCCATGAATTTTATTAACTGCTTAGTTTGTGGTGTAATGTTTCTTTTCCCTAGAGTAGTTGTATATTTTAAATCTAAAATGCAATTAAAATCACCTGCCATTATAAAGTTTTATTCGGAATGAGATATTATTTGATTTAAAAGTTGTCTGACAGTGTTGGTACCAATACCTGGGAACCAATAATTGTTTATTAGAGTGTACATTATTTCAGCTATGGCCAAACATAACAGTCTTCTGTTGTCTTGATATGTTTTAATTATTTTAGGTATAGGGAAAGATTTATTCCATAGGATGGCTACACCTCTTTTCTATTGTATATGTTCTGAACTTGTAATATTTATGTGGTTGTTTGTATCTAAAAACTTAATATTGTCTTTCATTAAGTGAGTTTCTTGTAAGAAGATTATGTTTGGTTTGTGTAATGCTAGATATTTGAACATACTACTTCTTTTATGGGGGTTATTCAAACCATTTATGTTAATTGATAAGCCTCTTAACGTATTCATGTTATATATTAATGTATATAGGATTGGTTAGTAGCATATCAGTATCATGTATGTAGTTAGTGGATCTCACTCCAAAAAAAAGATTTATTTAACCTGTGAATAATAAACCTTAAATCATTGTGGGAAATATGTATTTTATAAACTTTATATCTAATATTACTCTGTATATAAGGTACACTGGATGTCAAAAAGAACGTTTTTGTAAAGATGGTGACATGTTTCATATTAAAAAAACACAATACAGCTCCCTGCCTGGAGTTATAATCTCCTTGTATCAATGACATTAGCCACTGAGAAGAAATCCTTAAGCAGTAGCAGCAAAACACAGCCTCCATTAATAGTATAGATTATGTAATTAAAATGTGAAATAGAGCTAGAAAGTATTAGCAGTTAAACATATAAGGTTATATTTTGAGTATCTCATCAGGTACGAAAAGATATCCAAGAAGAAAAAACATACTATACGTAGTTTGTATATGTCTAAAGATAGAATAAACTATTAGAACTGCCTTAATTAACTTGTAACATCTAAAGTAATAAGTTAAGACTAAGTAAATTGACCTATAACCTTATAACTAGTGTTAAATAGTAGCTATTATTTATCTGTATAACAATTTATATTAGTTGCTAAACATCAGATAAGATTATATATGACCAAGATGATATTATCTCATAAACTATCATATTCATATAAATAATGTAATCAACCATAGTGTATTCATATATTATAATACAACCCTTCCCTTAGAATTATAAGTGTAGATGTGAACACACAAAAAAAAGGTATAATAGGTATTGATAAATTAGTGTATTTATAAAAATGCAATTAATAACAATCTTTTGCAAGAAATGGTTTGCCTGAAGAAATATCAGTGAGAGTTGTCCATGGTTTTAAGTTAAAAATGTTTAAGATGTTAGTGAAACCAATTGATATTAATTCTATATTTACATTTCACTAGCCACTCATGAATAAGCTTAATGATGAGTTTATGTTAAGCCCTTACAATACAAGAGAACAGTATCATTTTTGCATTTTAACTCAAGAAAATATAGTAACTGTACTATATTAAGCAGAGATTATTCTTACAATATGGATCTATAGATCAAGTGTGTAAAAACAGATATTCAAAGCTGCTATTTAACATATCAACAGATGACTAGTATGATTTATCACACTACTAGATGTGCTGATTACATAGCTTAAAACTGACATAGTTTAACTTATACCATTAAAACATGAAATGACAATGGTAACATAAATAATATATGTAAAATTACATTGCTGCAAGTGCTGTTGGTGAATATAGATGTACTTACAGTTATATCTTCACCCTATGCTCTTTCTTTTTTTTCTCCTTTTTTTCTTTTTTTTTTTTTCTCTACAAGCTTTCTTGCCTCAGGAGATCACAATTTATATATTCCATGATGAAATTTTTTAAAATCTGCCATGTAGCCACCAAACCAAGTTAAAAGTTAAGATATATTAGATATAACATAAATTTTAACTATTAGTTACTTCTCAGCCATTACCAAGCTCCGTACTTCCTGGAGATGCATGTCTCTTAGCGCTGACATCATCAGTAGGCATTGCATTGCCGAAAATATGACGCAAAGAAGTTAATAGTGTTCTCAGGCTGAATGGATGATTAAGAGGCATTGGAAGCTCATGGATAGCCTGCACGAGGTGAGTAACATGCAGAAATTGTCTCTAATTGTTAAATCCGTGGGAAATCCACGGAGACAAAAGCAAACAGTTATTTTTAAATATAGAATGCAGCATTCAGAGACAGCTAGGTTTCTAAGGCCCTATTTCATCTGCTATAGCAAAGAGGAAGTAACATGAGTCTTTTTCAGTTCGATATTCAAAATCAACAAATGAACCAGGGAATCACAGCACCACAGCATGTCAAGAACATCACATCCATATTGTTATATATTTTACTAAGTGAAAGATGCCCTTTTTATCATAAAAAAAAAAAAAAAAAAGACCTTTGCCAGCTTGTCATCTCTATAAATAATAGTGTGACTATATAGGTTAAAATAAATAACAGTGTGACTATATAGGTTAAAATAAATATGATATCTAAAAATACATAATAAAAGACACTGCAACATATGAGTCTGATTGACATATATAACAAAGCTAGTTCTGCAGTTATTACTGACGTAGAATGATGTGTAAGAAATGTTAATATATTCATTTAATAAACACATCTGTTTACTATCTTCTGAACAAAGCATGAAGTCTAAAAGAAACATATGATATATAGTGACTGTATATGAAAGAGAAGGCTAAACAATATTAGTATTATAAAACGTTTTACTTAAAATGTGTATATAACTTGTATGAATATGCATTATAAATGGCGAACAGAAGATCTTACCTTGAAAGCTTATTACAACAAAAGGGATCTGTCAATAACATAAAGTCCATATGACAAGTGAAATATATGCATATATTATACGTTTGGTTAATTTTTTTGTCTCTTTTGTTTTTCAGAAGTTTTCCAAGTGGAATTAGAAGCCATTTATTTTAAGAGAGGGACTTGCCCATTCCATTTCTTCTATTTTTTCCAGTGAGCTTTAATAAATGCCAGTGCAGAATTCAAGTCTTTAAATATCTTTGGTGCTTCAGGAAGGAAAATCTTCAATCTTTCAGGGAACAAAAGGTGAGTCTTAATCTGTATTTTCTTTAATTATTTTACTAAAGGTAAAAATGTCTTTCTCTTGGCTATTACCATTGTTGAATAGTCATTGTCAAAACGAATTATAGAGTCAATGTATTTCAGAGGAGACTTAGACCAGGCAGTCTTTAAAACCAACTCTTTGTCAGATGAAGAGAGAAAATTTACTATGACTGACCTTGGTTGTTTTTTATTAATGTTGCTGATAGCTGTTAATGACCGGTGAGCCCTTTCTATTCCGAAAGACATGGGAGATCAAGTGTTTTAGGAGATCAGATGTTGAGAAAGTTTGTCATATTGTTTTGTTCTATATTTTCAGGGAGATCAAAAACCCTCATATTATTTTGATGGGATCTGTTTTCAAGATCATCCAACTTGTTTTGTAGCATAGTGTTTTGTTTGAGTAAAAATTCTGTGTTGTTTTCATTCTCCACTAATCTGCCATCCATGTCATTTAGTGATTATTCAATACTGGTTATCTGAATTTTTTGTTGCTTCAGATCTGCACGTAGCAGGTCCATCTGTTTAGTGTTTTTTTCCTTAAAGTTGTCTATTTTAGAGTCAATTTTATCAATCTTAGTATTTAGGTCCTGAATGTTAGATATTAGAGCTTGTAGTTCTCTTTTAGAGTTGGAGTCATGACTGCCTGTCTTAGTGAGACTCATGCTGGAATTCTTTTTAGATGAGAAGAAATTTTCCTGATAGATTTTTGACTGGAAAGTATGTCCACTTTTATTTTTTTTGTAGATGTTCCTGTAGAAGAGGTTAAGTATTAACAATGTATGTAGAAAAAAATCTGAGTTTTCTTTTTAGAAGACAAAATTCCAGTACAAATAAGTTTTCTTTAGTGGAGCTGGTGAATTCTGCTGCTACTCTGTGGCCATGCTGGCCACACCCCCGAAACAATAATTTTAACAGATGTAAATATAGATTGGCAAACCACAGTTTCCAACTCCCCCACAAATAGTATATATCTGTATGTTTTTCTCAGCTTATCAATACTCCAACAAGATACAGCAAAGATCTTACCTGCCAATTCACCCTAGACTAGATCCTACTATCCCACCCCCACCAACTACCCCTCTTCTGGTACACTGTTTAGCTCCTTGAGCGATCATCTGCCAGCTTATTCTCTTAGACCAAACTCCCAACAACTACAAGTACACACTGTAAAATCAGTTAGGAACTCAATTAATTTTTCTTAGCATAAATTCAGCAATCTCCTATGTGAAATAGACTGGACACCCCTTAAACAACTACCCCTTAATAATACTGTATTATACTTTAATAACACGTTCCATCACATACTTAATACCCTAGCTCCCATTTGTTTGAAAAGAATCAAAAAGAACTCAGCACCATGGCTATCTAAAGAATGTAAACACCTGATGAAGCAAAAGGACCTAGCCTGGATAACCTGGAAACTAAACACAAATTAACAAAAACATGTCATTTTCAAAACACTGCATAACAAAGTGACAAAACTAATCACATAGATAAGAAGTCATACTGTACCCAGCTTAAACTACAGCATAAAATCATCCCAAATAAATTATGGCACTCCATGTCTTCTCTGCTGAACCCTGTAACAAACAGAGACAAAACCCTATCACCTGATATCCCTCCATCACAAATAGTTAAAAACTTTAAGAAGCACTTCATAAAATCAATATCAGACCCACTAACTAACACTCCTAATGCTGGACCGCTCCCCACCCTTCAGCTTATTCAGACACCAACCTAGACCATAACTACTTCTAACCCTGTCATTAATTACCCCCTACACAACAAAATGTCATACAAACCCAATTCTCATTTCAGCCCATACCCACGTACACCATTAAGAAACTGCTAGAAAAACTAAAACCTGCTCCACCTCAGCTAATAATCTTCCACCACACTGCCTCCACCTGGCTGCCATCTTAATTGCCTACCCAGTCAGTATCCTTATAAAGAGGTCTTTATCTGAATCAGAAGTACCTATCATTATCATGTGGAAACAATCTCACATCACTCCTATCCATAAAGGAGGCAACTCTTTTGAACCATCCAATTTCTGTCCTATATACATCTTGTCACCCATATCCAAAGTTTTCGAGAGAGGTATCTATCAGCAGGTAACACAATACCTATTGCAAAACAATCTTTTAACCAAAACCCAATATGACTTCCGATCCAGTCATAGCACAGCTACAGCTCTATTATCCTTTATAGACACCATGAATAAAGCCAGAAATGCAGAATGCTATATAGCCTGAGTTTTTTTTCTTGATCTCTCCAAGGCCTTTGACACAGTGTCTTATCCCTTACTATTAAATGCATTGTCTAACTTAGGCTTCTCAGATAACACAGTAAAATGGTTTTGGAGCTACTTCAAGGATCATAAACAAGCAATGAAATGGTCCAATGAACTCTCACCCTTTCTGCATAACCCTACTGGAGTCCCTCAAGGCTCCATCCTTGGTCCCTACTCTTCAACACTTTCACAAACAACCTTTACACTGCCTCTCACCTAGGAACTCTCATTTAATATGCTGATGATTCCACCATAATCTGTACTGCTCAATCACTACCAGAACTACTTTCAAAAACTCAACAGTCCTTTACTGCAGTTGAATCCTGGATAAGAAATGCCCAAATCGTTCTTAAGCCAAAGAAGACTAAACTAGTATTTTTTCACCCCCAAAACACCTCCCCTGGCACTGAGCATTTCAACATCTTTGCATCTGACAATACTGTCATAGAAATACTGCAGGAAACCAAACTTCTAGGAGTTATCATTGACAACAAACTTTCATTGGATCCCCATATACAGCAAAATGTAAAGAAGACTTATCAAAAACTGGGACTCTTATATAGAAACAAAGATTTTTTTGCTGCAACAACGAAAACTACCCTTGCAAAAACATTTTTACTTCCTTCCCTTCTTTACGGTGCTCCTATCCTATGTAACTTACAAACTTCTACCCTAAGCAAGATGGGACAGTGCTACAATAAAGTTGCAAAGTTTCCCACAAAACTCTAAATAGAACACACACCACTGTAAACTGCTGCTAGAAGTAAACTGGCTTGAACTCCCCAACCAACTTGCCTTTATTCAGTTATCCACCTTGCACAACCTTATTTTCAAGCCTACTGCCTACCCTGCACTAGCCAATCTAGTCACACCATACATACCAAATCAATCCTTACCATCAGAAGACAAAAATCTCTTAGCTATCTCAAAACCCACAAGAAAACCAGGTCGCTCTCTGTATTCATACTCTGTCTCTATACAATGGAATTCACTACCTCTAGCTACTAGGTATATGCCTGGCCTAACCCATTTCAAAGCCTCTTTAAAAAATCATCTCAAAAATACATGGCTCTGCTCCTGCATAAAGCCGGCCTGATGCTCAGCTCTTCCTCTTCTACCTATTAGCCTTATCCTCCTCTTCTGTCACATTTCACTCCCTCATAGTCTGCAAGATTTGAAGGCTCTTCTAACTCCTTCTCTGTTTATATACCATATCCTTAAGCTACTGCTCAGACTGTAATGCCTGCCTCTATTCTTCTTAACTCTATCTGTACCTTTCTGCATCACTAACGTTTTAGCTATTATTTTCCTTACTGAAACCAACATTCTATTTTTTTCTTGTACTATAACAGTCAATGTCATACATTGCACTACCTACATAACTGTTTCTGGAAACTATCTACTCATAGGCTATGTTTATGGTGAGAGTGACTATTAATGTCTATAACGTTTTAACTCTAATAGAATTGCCTAGATGTGTAGTACATATTGTAATATCTTGTAACATAGTTTATGTTCTTTCAATTTATTTGTATATAGTATTTCTAATGCCATTTGTATTTTATTGGATTATACTGTATTTGTATTGTACTGTATGTGGAGCTTTTCTTCCCAGGCCTCTGCTGAAAATGGGCTCTGTAGACATAGTCAGACCACCCCAGTAAACAAATGTCAAATAAAATAAGTAAATAAATAAATACATAGATAAATAAATGTGTATACTAGGCAGCTGATCTGGAAGATCATTAGGAGTCAGGCCACTGCAATTTACCTACTTCCCATTTTAATAAGGAATTGTGGGGCTAGACCCTGGGAGAATGTATGGTTTTCCATCCATCTCTCCAAGTTAGATTTAAAGAGAGTGAGGGAGCTAGTTTGTTTGACATGACATAGGGCTTATTCTAAAGGTAGATTAGCCTCTGAGAGAGGTATCTGTCCATCCACAGAGTCTGCTCATATTGTGATGTCATGTTAGGTCACTTGAGTGAGTATTTTTGGCATTTCCAGTTTTATGAACATAGAAGAAGTCAATCAAGACAGTATCTTTTGCAGCCTTATAGACCAGGCAGACATCACATTATAGGAGTCTATAGGAGGCAAAATAGAGTAATAGAGCCCTTATATGCTTTGCATTGCTTAGAAGGCTAATATCTGAGAAGTTATGGTGAGTAAAAGCTAAATGTTTGGATCCATGCATGTCAAAGTGGGTCTTATGTTTTGATATAGGCCTGATAAGGAAGTGGTAGAGCAGGGCAAAAACTTTTTTGAATCTGGGTTATATGCCTTTAATAATTAGTTATGTAGAAGGATTTCCTAGTAACAGCTGATATTTGGTTGTCAAAGGAAAGCTTATTGCTTACAAGTGTGCCCAGGTCTACAATGACAGCATCAGTTTTAAGATGAGGAGTAATTTATGTGGTAAGATTATGGGTATTTTTGTTTCAAAAAATATAACACTACATTTGAAAAAGTATAATACTACATTTATTTATTTATTTATATTTTGTATTAAGCTTTAGTTCATTGTCCTTACACTATGATTTTGTATGGACAGGACCTTCTTGGAAGATGTGGTTGCCATCTGGAGTGATTATGATGGCTCTGAGTTTTCTGTTTTCAGCAAACTTGGCCAGCCAGATGTCATATTTGATATCAGGAAAGTATATGGCAAATAGTAGTGGTTCTAGGACAGACATCACTGGCAATGAGGAAAGTGTGCCACCAACTCTGAGTGTGTTTTTCTAGTTAGCCAGCTTGCTATGGTACATAGGGATTTATATTTAGCTGGGTCAATTAAATAATAATGCAAGAATGAAGGAATTTGTCAAAGGCTTTTGCTAGATCAAGGTAAAAGGTGTGTACTAATCTGCCTTTGTCCTATTCCTCTGTGACTCTTTCAAAAAGCCAGCTAGGTTAAGTAGTATGTGTCTATCTAGGATTCACTTGGCTAGTTGCTTGGACGTGTCGCGCTTTTTTCATGCTGGAGAGGAGCTCTTGGCCATTTAAATCGTGGTGGACGCTTTTGACAACATAGAAAGAATAATTTCAAATTATCAATTGGATGGTCAATATTATATATACTGTGTTAATTGAATGTACTTGTCTGAAGAAGAAGAGAAATCTGACGAAAAAAATACGTCCCGTATATCAGAGTAGGATTAAGGCGTTTTTTTTTTTTTCGGTGTTGGTCTTGTCTGCTTGGGTGGCGATTGTTTCGTTTTGGGTGGTTGCCTTTGACCTCGTTCAGTTTGTTATAGTATGTGTCTATCACAAAGTCAAACCGGTACGGTTTGAGGAATTGTAAAATGCCTATATTGCTATTAATTTCATTGTGATATGTTCCATTACTTTACAAATGAAGCTGGTAAGGCTAATCAATCTATAATGCCTAGCTCAGTGGTTGAGCCACCCTTATAAAGAGATACCCTTACTGCTCTTCTGCAAGCTTCAGGTGCATATCCAGTGGGGAGAATGAGGTAAGAAGTCTACAAGGCAGTGGTCCATACTAACAAGGAAGCAGCCGGGCAAGTAGTTTGGACCCATAATGCTGGTATTGTTATCTGAAATGGGTGTCAGTAATTCTTCTGAGATAGTCAAAGATGGAGGTGCTGACTGGATGACATCATCTGGAGAGGTTTAGAGGGAAGAGTGAGAGAGAGAAGTTGAACTAAACTTGTCTGTTAGCATGTATGTGACATTATCGGGTGCAGTGTGTGTGGTGCTACTTATAATCAATTCAGTGCAGTGCTGGGAGCTGTTTCTGAAGTTTATGATACAGTTAAAGAAGGCTTTGTTATCTTTGGATGTATCAGCAATATATAATTGTTTTGCCTTGTTGTTCTTGATTTTACACCTTAGCTTTTTATTTATCATTAAGAAATCATTTGCAGTGCAGGGGGATTTGACTTTCTTAGTGCTAGGATTTTCTTTTTTCTTGATTATGTATTTATTTATTTATTTATTTATTTTGATGCAAGGGTTCCACCAGAGGGGTTTATTTCTAAACCTAGTATTATATATGTGACGAATTTGGCAGAAGCTTTAATGCAGGAGTTTAGTTGGGCATAGAAATTAATGCTATGTGCAGCTATTTTAGCTGTAGGTTTTTCATGGAATGTGAGCTTTTAAATCTCAGGTTAGAAACTAAAGCTTGGAAGTTAATCTTGGAGAATACTTAGAGGACAGCAGTATTTAAGGGCATATCGGGCTTGGATCTTCTAGGGAATATTAAAGTTAGATGGCTGGATTTGACAAAGGATGGGGCAATTACACATGTCATACATAATGCTGTCATATTTGTTAAGAACTAGATCTAGTAGGCTTGATCCCCTTTCAGAGTAGGGTATTAGTTACTTAGAGTCTGTGTCTATGAAATCCAAGAACCATTGTGAGCTTTTGTTATTTACAGTATATGTTAGCCATGTTATGGATGAAAAAATTTAAATCATCCAATATTAGTGGTTCACTATGTTTAGTCAAGGATTTTAATTTATTAACATAGTTTTCCTGGGTTTCTTGCATCATGGAGGAGGTTTTGTAAAAACAGCCACTAACAGAAGATGATCTAAATGAGTGGTAGACATAAAAAACAAGCACAGAAGGAATGTTGTCATTATTCTGGTATGATATTGTGTTAATTATACAGATGTCTATGTTTTTAAGGTTTATGGAGGCTTCAAGGGAGGACAACTTTTTGTTTAGGTTTCTTGTATTGAGACTGACACATTACTATGGGCCATACCTCTCAGCTGTCTAGATTTTCGCAGAATGCCCAAATCAGATTTTTGTCTCATATTTTTGGTCTGCTCTTAAAACATATGGTTTTCTGGCAAATCACTGAGGACTGAAGTCACTAAATAATGACATATATATGAGTTTCAGACATTACATCCTTCAGAAAAATACACACCAACACAGATTTTGTTAAATCCTGTTATTCTAGCAACTTTCTAAGTTTATAAGAGCAATATTTAAAATCTGTTCCTATTTTGGGGTCTTTGTCTCCCCATTATATTAGACTTTCTCAGATTTCTTGAGTTAAGAAGTTAAGAGGTATGTTATGGACCATATGTAAAACTGTTAAGTTGTCAGGTGGGTGCAGGACTAAAAAAGACACTTTAGGGACAGAAAATGACTTTACAAATATGCAGAAGTACCAGAAAGAAAGACACACACAACCTTAGTGCAGTAGTTGTTGGATTGCTATTAATTTACCTATAAATATTTGACCCCCCCCCCCAAATGACACCAATTACTGAGCCAATCACTAAAGTTGATTATTGTTTGCTTGTATTGTAAAGTCATTTTCAGTGATGATAGGTTACTACTCAAGACTAGGTGCTCAGAGACATGCACAGAGATCACAGCCATGTCTTTCTTCATATCAGCATTGCCGGAGTGTTGAAGGTCATTCACTGTCACACGTGCAATGACTAAATCATATGCATATTTGCAGAGAAGGGATCTAAGACCCTTGCAGAGACTGGTATTTCTGGCACCAGAGAGAAATCTGTCATCATTTTATCTTTACTCAGCCTGATGAGCATTGCACCAGTATGTTTAATTATTTGAACACCTATAATAAGGTTGTTTTCATGTATGGCAGTTTTTTGGCTGCCTTAGAGGCTTTGTGTGCCATTCTTGTGATCCATTCTTATGGTAGTCACAGTTGTGTGTTTGTTGGGTGAAATGTAATTCTGCTACTGAAGCTCTATGAGGCTTGGGGGGAGGGGGATTTTGTAAGTATTTCAGCATAAGCAGGCTTGGTGTTAGGACTGTGATGTGGTATTGTATGTGTATAGTGACTACTGACCACAGTACAGGAAGGATGCAAGAGGTTTGTCTCCATTTCATATATGTATCTTTACCTCTCACAAGTTGATTCTGTGTCAGGTACCAATAATTGGGTGTCAGAAAGCATGAGACAGCTCCTACATTGCTTCAATGTGTCTAATGTAAGTAAAGCAGCAACAGAAGAGGAACAGGCAGACTGTGGTGCCATTATGTCAGGAATTGAGATGGGGATATTATGATCTTTGAAGTCATCTACCTATAATACATCACTAGTATCTTAGATTCATAGCTGAAAATTTCAAGATAAAACAATATTACTTGATCTGATATGAATATGTAGCATAGCAAAAATAAATAAATAAAATTCAACAACCAGTAACATTTTTCTGTACTATAGTTATAGGCATTGATGCCACAGAACAAGAAAGAGCAACAAAAACTTTGTAAATATTAAATGGCAGACCAGCTTAGGTTTTAGGCACAGCCACTACAAAAACTACCAAATGGGCAGGACTACTTAAAGTGAACCTGGTACCATAAAAAACACTAAGTGGGTGGTGCAGATTTCATGTGGGGATGCAAGCTGGTGCTAACAGTGTAACAGCTTCAAGCATACAACACAGGTGTAAGAAAGCAACACATGGGCACAGGCATGGGTGCCAGTGTATGTGCAAAGTTGCAAACTTTTATTTTAAGCACAGGTTTTTAGGCTATATTAAAGGTTATATAAATTAGTGTGATAGAAACAGGTGCTCACTTGCTATTATTTAATGGGGGTGTCAGCACTGCTACACAAAGTGCAGCATTAAGCATACACA
This sequence comes from Protopterus annectens, assembly GCF_019279795.1. Classification (NCBI taxonomy): domain Eukaryota; kingdom Metazoa; phylum Chordata; order Ceratodontiformes; family Protopteridae; genus Protopterus; species Protopterus annectens. The sequence continues at coordinate 332,125,274 of NC_056735.1, forward strand.
CCCCTGTTAAAATGCCGGGTTTTTGTGATATAAAAATGCGAACTAAATAAATCATTTCAAAACTTTTCCCAGTTTTAATGTGACCTATAAATTCTACAATTCAATTGAAAAACAAACAAATCTGTTAGAGGAAAAAATATAAAAAAATCTACAATAAGCACACCCTTAAACTAATACTTTGTTGAAGCACCTTTTCATTTAATTACAACATCCAGTCTTCTTGGGTAGGAGTCTATCAGCCTGGCACATCTTGACTTGGCAATATTTGCCGACTCTTCCTTGCAAAAGCAGTCCAAATCTGTCATATTGCAAGCACATCTCTTGTGCACAGCCCTCTTCAGGTCACCCCACAGATTTTCTATTGGATTTAGGCCTGGGCTCTGGCTAGGCCATTCCAAAACTTAATTTTCTTCTTGTGAAGCCATTTTTTGTTGATTTGGATGTATGCTTGGGGTCATTGTCATCTTGAAAGGTGAAATTTCTCTTCATCTTCAGCTTTCTAGCAGATGCCTGATGGTTTGGGCCAAATGTGACTGGTATTTGGAACTGTTTATAATTCCCTCCACCTTGACTAAAGCCCCAGTTCCAGCTGAAGAAAAGCAACCCCAAAGCATGATACTGCCACCACCATGCTTCACCATGGGGATGGTGTTCTTTTGGTCATGCAAAGTGTTGTTTTTGCTCCAAATGTACCTTTTGGAATTGTGGCCAAAAAGTTCAACCTTGGTCTCATCAGACCATGACACATTTTCCCACATGCTTTGGGGAGACTTGATGTATTGTTTTTCAAATTTTAGCTGGGCCTGGATGTTTTTCTGTGTAAGAAAAGGGTTCTGTCTTGCAACCCTACCTCATAGTCCAGACATATGAAGAATACGGGAGATTGTTGTCACATGTAGTACACAACCAGTACTTGCCAGAAATTCCTGCAGCTCCTTCAGTATTGCTGTAGCTCTCTTGGCAGCCTCCCTGACCAGTTTTCATCTTGTCTTTTTATCAATTTTGGAGGGATGTCTAGTTTTTTGTAACGTCACTGTTGTCCCATATTTTCTCCACTTTTTGATGACTGTCTTTAGTGTGTTTCATGGTATATCCAATGCTGTGGAAATTTTTTTGTACCCTTCTCCTGACTGATAACTTTCAACAATCAGATCCCTTTCATGCTTTGTAAGCTCTCTGTGAACCATAGCTTTGGCAGTAGCAGGCAACTGAGTAAATGTCAGGAAAATCCTACTGGGACAGCTAAACTTTATTTGGGGTTAATCAGAGTCTCTTTAATTGATGGCAGGTGTGTACCCAGAAAGACTGAATGGTGTAATTAAATCAAAAGGTGCTTCAACATATGCAACCAGCTTATTGTATTTTTTTTTATTTTTCATATTTTCCCCTAACAGATTTGTTTGTTTTTCAATTGAATTGTACAGGTTATAGGTCACATTAAATGTGGGAAAAGTTTTGAAATGATTTAGTGTGGTCTCATTTTTATATCACAAAAACCTGGCATTTTAACAGGGGTGTGTACACTTTTTATATCCACTGCAAGCTGTGAGATACACAATGCAAAAGAAAGCAAGAAGTAGTTAAATACAGGCAGTTAGTAAAAAACAAATAATGTTTGCAAGCTGCCAATAGCCTTCTCACGTTAAAACAAAGCATGTTTGCCTCTTTTCACAATTGCAACCAGTAAACAAGAATAATTGTGTAGGTAAACAGTTTAAGCACAAATAATTTTAGACACAAGTGCAGTAAAGCCTCTCAGTTTACTCTGTTCCCTGGTGGCCGGGGAGGAAGTCTGTAGACACTCTGAAAAATATGTAACCTCTGTGTGCAATGTAGTGAAGCATTCAGTGTACCATCATTACAAATGAGCTAATAATTCCTTGGTGAAACAAATTTGGTATTCAAAAGCTGGCTATTCAGATGCCACACAATCTACTATCTCATATTTTTCATTTGCTAAGAGATCAGATTTTGCTGATTAGCTTGAAGCGAACTGACCTTAGTTTGGAACTTTCCTATTTGTTCTGATCTAGTAGTTCAGTGCTCTTGTTAGAGAATGCTGCAATTGTCATCCAGAACTCACATTCATTCCTAATCTCCTGTACCTCACTTGAAATGCGCTGGTAAAGAAAGATGGTCTAAAAGCAGGAGGGTTTCTTAAAGGTGGCAGTGGCAGCAGCAGCAGCAGTAGGACTTCAGTGCTAGCAAGAAATTGAAAGATAAACACACATCTGTAAAACAACTAGACAAAGGAGAATGGGAAAATCATAGGTTCATAGGTTGGTACTAGGCTATCGGCCCTAGGGCCTAAACAAGCTTAGCCATAACAATTCCCTGGATATTTCTTCCCACAATATTTACTTCCCTGGAGCCCTGTCTAGCAGGGTGACTGACGTGATGCCCTGGGTGAATTTTCTATCTCCCATCCAATCGTCAAGGTTCCTTTTGAAGAGGGCCAAGGAGGCACTCTGCTTGACATGTATGGGCAGTCTATTCCAGAGTATGAGGAGTCTCTGTGTCAGGAACCTATCCATCCAGCATGTTTTGTTCATTGTGATGACAAGGTTTAGATCCCTGGAGTGTGTGACTCTGACGGATTGGGATTTCTTTAAGTGGAGCATGTCCAACAGCTCAGGGTTTGACATGGCCTTGTATGTTAAGCAGAGATCGCCTCTGAGTAGACGATATGCCACAGAGTATAGCTGAACATTTTTTTAGATGGTCAGCATAGGGCATCTGCTTAAGGTCTGTGATTCTGTCAGTGAGGTAATTCTGCGGCCTTTCCAGCTATTGCAGATGTCTTGTGAGGTACATACCAAATGGGGTGTTGTACTCTATAATGGATCTAATGAGGGATGAGTACAGTGGGACAATGACCTCAATTTTTCTGGATGAAAATCCCTTAGTGATGAGGTGTGCCACATAGAAGGATTTCCTGACTGTTGTGGTGATGTGGTTATCGAAGGTGAGACCACTGTCCACCTGTGTCCCTAAGTCCCTCATCACACTTTTGGTGTTTAGTGTGCTGCCACCTATGTGGTAATTCATGGGTACATGGTTTTTCCCAAAGGGGATAACTATACATTTCTTGGCATTAAACTTAAGCCCATGGCTCTGGCACCAAGCATCTGTTTCTGTAAAGCCCTTTTGTAGAATATCCACATAATTTGAGGATTCAATAATGGCTCCCAGTTTGCAGTCATCTGCGAACTTTGTTAGCCAGAGTCCCTTAGTGTTGGCCTATACTTCTGAGAAGTAGATGCCAAGCAAGAGCAGTCCCAGGACTGAACCCTGTAGTACACCACTTGTCATTTGTCTGGAGCTGGATTTGAAGTCAGCTACTTTTACAGTGTGGGTTCTGTCAGTAAGTCAGCTGGCAACTCATCGAGTGACATAGGGATTTATGCTCAGATTAGTAAGTTTATCTATGATTCCAGAGTGGGGGATGGTGTCAAAAGCCTTGGCAAAGTCCAGATAGGCTGTGTGAACTGCCTTACCCTCGTCCACAGCTCTGGAGACTGATTCGAAGAAGTCAATCAGGTTCAGGAGACAAGATCGTCCCTTCACAAACCCAAACTGGGTGGGGTCCAGTGTCTGAAGGTTGCCAATGTCTTTGTTTATAAGTTCCATAATAATGCATTCCATGCCCTTGCAGATCAGGCTTGTCAAACTGATGGGATGGTAGTTCCTGGGATCCAAGATGGATCCCCCCTTGTGGAGTGGGATAACTGTAACTGTGCACTGCTCAGTGGGCATGCAGCTTGAGGTGAGGCTATGATTAAACATGACACTTAGGTGAGGTGCCAGTTCATTTTGTAGTTCATGTAGTACACGGCTTGGGATGTCATCTGGTCCCATGGATGCTGTATTCTTACCTTTGAAGAGTGCGGTTTCTACCTGTGTGGCCATGATTACTTGAATTTGGCAATCTTTTGGTATTGAGATGGGCCCTTTAGGGGGAAAGAGGTGTGTGAAGTTGGCGCTATATCCATCTGCCAGGATATTGGCAATATCCTTGGGATCAGTATATTTAATGCCATTTTGTTGTAGCTCAGAGCATATCTAAGCATTGCCATTTAGATTATTGACATAACTATAAGAATGCCTTGTGGTTGTCTTTGGAATCTTTAGCAATGTTATTTTCGTAACTTGCTTTGGAGGATTTTATGAGGGATCTCAGCTTCTTACTGAGACTGGTAAGGGAGTTTTTTGCATCCTGGGATTTTTCTCTTTTATGCAACAGTTTCTTTCTTCTTTTGTATAGTTTGTTTATGGCAGGGGACCACCAGATTGGCTTCTTTTTTTTTTGGAGAAGAGTATCTTGGTTCTATTTGTGATGGCATGATTCATGCTTGAGTGGATGTGCTCATACCGTGCCTTAGTGTGGGATTCAGCAGTCAAACTTTCAGTGCCTGTCTGCATGGGTGTCATGAAGTTTGTCACTTCTGACTTGAGTAGCGTGAAGTTGGCTTTGGAGAAGGTTTTTACAGAGGTTTCTTTACTGGGGTGTGGGGGTTGGATGTGGATGTCAAGGGTGATTTGCCTATGGTCAGACCTGACCAATGATAGTGTGACCACTGGTGTGGAGCATCTATCTCCCATGTTAGTAATCTCCAAGTCTAAGATATTGGAGCCACTGGTGGGACAATGGATTAGTTGATCCAGGGTGTTGGAATTTATGAATTCCAAGAACCGTTGGGAAAAGGTGTTGGTACCCGAGTAGTTTTCCCAGTTAATGGCAGGGTAGTTTAAATCACCCAGTATTAGGGTGTTTGGTTGTATCTTAATATTTTCCAGTATGTTTAGAAAGGTGTAGTGAGAATCATGGGACATGGTGGGGGATCTGTAGCAAGCTACAATTTGGATTGCAGTCTTACCTTGTGTTAGTTGCACCTGGAGAATTTCAGATGCATTGTGTTGGGCAACTAGCCTGGAGGTGTGAATATCCTTGGTGAATATGGACACTCCTCCACCTTTAGTGTTTCGGTCTTGGTTTGGTGGCCGAAAAGTGTGGTAAGAGTTGTAGCCTGGTATTGCAGGGGTGCTCTCTGGAGCCTTGAACCAAGTCTCAGTTACTGCACAGATATCGATGTTCTCCATTTTTAGAAGTGCCTTGAGAGAGTGCATTTTGAGGTTTAGACTTCTAGCATTGAGTAGCACTACCTCCAGATTTTGCATGCTTGTATCTGTTATGGTGGTGGTTTTGTCCTTTGAACCTTGTATAAAAAAGGCACTATAGGGGTGGCAATAGTTTTAGCCAGTAACCTAAATCCCAGGGATGACAGGTGCAGACCATCTCTGGCAAAGCATTGTGGTTTGTCGATCATGTCATCCCAGGCAGACAGATACTGGATCCCCTTTGAATGACACCAGAAGCATAGCCAATTGTTGAAGTCAGTCATTTTGTCCTTATACTATGGTATCATTCTGGGCAAAGGCAGGATGCTACTCAGGGCTAGGGTCATACCTGCCTGGGCCACATGATCCGAGAGCTCTTCCATGTCTCTTTTCATGTAGTCCAGGGAGGTATGTCTCAAGTCATTCATTCATCAGTTGGAAAAAAAATGAATTTAATAAAATGTATGCATTTATCTGTATACATCTGAATGCAAGCTTCACTATGATGTTGTGCCCTAATAAGATTCATGCTGTAAAATACACAGTGCTTGGTCCATGGGGACTTATCGGGCAGGTAAAATTAGAGGTAATAGTAAAGGAGACATAAGTTTATTTTTCTTTCTAACTTTAAAAAAAGCTCCCAAAATGTTTAAATTCATTTGTCTTAACAGATGCTCACTTAACTATTCACGATTTGATTTGTAAATATGAAAGTCATACACATGCCATGAAACAGTCTGCTAAACTTAAAAACTTACATGCAAACATGATAGTGGCATTTTGTCTTCTGCACCGGTGCTGAATGAAAACTTTCAGCATAGTACAAGTCACTATATAAATACAAAAGTGTTAAAAGGACAGCTAAACAACACTCATTAGATGAGAAAGCATTTCATCCATTGCTTGGTCTATGGCATTGGCTGTGTTGGAATGTGTAACCACTTTGTGGCTGATTAAGCTGGGATTCAGAAAGGGATAGTACATTTCATTAGACAAAATTGTGTGAAGGCTGCTGCCATGCAGGGAGTGGTCAATTTAGAGACACTAGTAGCTCCACCTTGCAAGCAGTTGAAATTTGTTGGTAGGCATCCTGTTTTGATCACCTCATAGAGATAAGGAAATGAGCAACATTGTGCTAATGAACACCATTGTGAATATAAAGTATAAACAAGACTTCAGACTAATTAAAAAATTGTAAACATTGCATGACCAGTTGCAGGTGCCAGCAAGTTTGCATACAGAGATTTATTGGTGAATACAGAAAGTGAATGCTCTACAATGTTTGGAGTAGTAGCCATATTAGCCAAGCAGCATATGTAAGAGGCCATTCACTCAGCCATTTTCATTGACTGGGTGCATCGACACCTTCTGTCACAGAAGGATCTGACAATGTTTAACTCACCATCTCCTCCATGACAAGAACATAGTGGAACTGTCATGTTGACAATGGCACCATATGGAAGCTGGTAGATATCCATGATTGCATCCCCGCTGAGGACTGGCTTTGTCACAGACACATGCTGCCAGGAATAACAGTGAATACAGAGAATGCAATACTTGTCTGTGACCTGTGCCCGTCTGCTACATACTTTGTTTCCTTGGTTGTCCACACTGAGTTTCAATAAATACACCACTGGATGGTGGAGTGAATGAAGCAGCAGTACATGAATGTGACCTGCTTGATCTATAGTGTGTAGCTATAGTGCAGGCAGACGAGTGGTGCACATGGGAATGGTACATGTCCCTATGTCTGGAGGCAGTGGAGACAATGATGTGGGCCATGTATTAAAAGCCCTCATGTACATTATCATGCTAACTGCATAGTACAACTATCATCTATGCCATCATGGTGGTGGCATCTGCCTGCACCTGGATCACTATCCTTTAAATCTGTTGATTTATGCTTATTGTGGTGCTCATCTCATGTAATGACTGAAAGGCAAGGCAGTGCTGTTCACCAGCTCATCTCTTCTGATCCTGATCACAGAATTTGTGGCTGCACCACTGCACATCACAGATGCATAGGCAAGGGACAACCATGCCTCAAGACCAGGCATGCTGAACATAACCTGTCATTCTATGAGTTCAGGTGAGGTGGGGGGGTGATTCCTCAGAAAAGGAAGCTGTGACACATGACATAGATGATGGACGCCATTCCAAGTCACAATTGCTGACAGCAGCAATGTGCTGTCTAACTGTGCTGTCATAAGACTACCATCACCATCAGTGTCCAATGCACCACCACCAATAGCCATGCTCTGTTCAATGGCTGAGGACACTATACCTGTAGCATCTGTGAAGAGAGACAGATAAAACACTTCACATGACATTACAAAATGTGTCAGTCCCCTCCCCATGTTACAGATTATTGCAATGCAAAGCATGTAAGCACACATGCTTTCAGTGATAGGCCATTGTGTCTTATCTCAAGTGTGCATGTAGAGGAAGGATAGCATTGCTGAGCAGCCATGAATTTATGGCAAATGCATGCACCTAATTTGTCTTTATTGGTCTGAATGTATCCACAAAGACTTAAAACAAAAAAAGTAAAAGTCGTGGACATTCATAAGCCATAGTGCTGAAACACCTGATGTCCTTAAGGGGTCATTTGCATATATTGGATCAATCTCTATTACAGGTGGTTTAAGGTATCAGACAGTGAAAACTCTAGTTTGTTTGGGTTTTTCTTGTAGTGACCTTTTTACACTTTGGTTTGGATGTTAGTTGAGATATTTTGCCGACACCTTAATGGTTATGGACATCAGCTGGATTATAGACCCTGTGTTTCTAAAGAATAGCCAAACATTCCACTTATGCTCTACTGATGATGTCATAAGAAGGCTGAAACATGCATGGCCATAAAAACGTAAAAGAAAAAGTAGTTATGGGCATTCATAAACCATAGTGCTGAAACACTTGATGACCTTAAGGGATCATTTCCATATATCCCATGGGCCTCTATTACAGGAGGTTTAAGGTATCACACAGTGAAAACTCTATCTTGGCTGGGTTTTATTATATTTTTTATTAAGTTGTCTTTATGACATAAGGCACCAGCCTGGTTTATGGCAAAAGCATGTGTCTAAGCTGTTTTTCTGATATAAGGTACGATACCAGCCTGTGTATCAGCAGAACATACATGGCAAGGTGCATCCAGCTTGATTCACAGATCAGGTTTCTACCCTGTGTAAAATATATATTTTTACCAGAGTAGGACAGCAGGTAATCTCCATAGTAGGCAGTGTGATCTGTGATGGCAGAAATCTGCCTTTTGCCGTCATCTCCCATGTAATGAATTGGGTCTTCTGGTGGGTATGCAAGATTATGTTAGTGACCCTTTGATAGACCTGCTGGGCTGACATGTTGTGAACACTGACAGCACTAATGTTTGCCACAACCCAGACCACATATGGTCACAGAATTCATAGTCTCTTTTACCTATCTCTAGTATTCACAATCCCTACTCATGTAGAGCCTACACTTTTCTTTCTGCTTGGGAGAATTTCTCTAGAAGCTTTCCTTCCCTTGGTGACATGTTGCAACTTGAAGATTTGGACATAGATTAATGGGCAGTAAGCAGACATGTAATATAACCAGCAGCTGCTGTGGTGTGTACACATCCAAGTTGTATCTTTCACCATTAGTTGTAAAGCCTACTCCAACTCATGATCACAGGACAGGTCTTCATTGTGTCCCAGTAGGGTAGCCTGGGAACAGAGTATGTATTGACATGTGCCTTGTCAGTAGCCCATAAATACTTTAGCCCACCAAAGCATGGCCATCAGATGCTCCATATATGTATAACAGCCCAGTATCAGTTAACCTGTGTGCTGTCCCACCTTACACTGTCCTTTATGTTCCATATATGATACAAATACAAATACAATGACAGTATGCATGGAAACACTGTTCATTCTCTAAGTGCTGAATAGCAAGTGGTCATAGTGCGCCTCTTAGCATCATATAGTTGCTACTTAGGTGGCCTTCTACTGTCCACACCTCCAAAACAATTGTGAGGTGCAATTATTGCAATATACCTTGTGCACAGCTATCAGGAGGTAGTTATGGATCCCTCTAAAACCAGTCAGCTCACATACCTGCATATGATCTCTGTCTCCTTACCATATTATATGTTATACCATTCTGAAATCTGTAAAACACTGATACTGTACTGTAATGTACTGTATTGTACTGTACTGCAAAGCTCTATCAAGCACTTTCCGGTGCCACCCACCCCATTTCTGCAGGTAACATGTGGATGAACTTCCCTCCAACAGCAGGAAAACAGTTGTAAAGTTACCCACACATTCTGACCACATGTGTCTGTGTCAAGTGCACTTATCAAAGCAGTTTTAGGCTGGTCTTTCCTCAATAGAATATTTTGTCTGATATCCATTACATTTCACTGTCTCTTCAGAAAATTTCCATAGTTTGACGAGCACTGCAATGGCCACAAATGTTTTTGTTTTGTAGTTTTAGGTCTTGCAGCTTGACAGTTATGCTAGTGATGCCAATAAGGGTAAATGTCTCTAAATCACACATTTATTGTAATTCATAGCAGATCTGGACCATACTCCATACCTTAGCATATACATGCAAAAATTACAACAAATTGCAATGCAGATGTGTGGGTGGGTCAGTGACCCCTGCTGAGTCACAAATGTGTTAATCAGTCTTATGGCCACTAGGTGCACCACAATGCAACCACATACATGGACAGGATAAATATATTAGGCCATTGTGTCTTTCACAACCCAAACACCACCCTAGCATGTCATTTATGTATGGCTGTAAAGTGTCACTGGGCTCTATCATGCTGCCTTTCATGTGGTGCATGTAATGCGATACTAGCAGCATACATCAGTTCAAATGTGCTACCATTTTCAAGGAACTGCACTGCACAGTTCTGGTCACTGTATGACCTGTTGGATTTTCACCAATAAGTTTTCCCATTAGTTTATCTCCATTTCACAAAATCACTCCTGCTACAATCACCATCATCTCTGAGTCACATTGCACTACTTTGTGTTATTTCACCTTTCTGCAGCTATATAAGCATCTTTTCTGATAGCCATTCTGAGAGTAGGTTGACAAAAATCAGACTGGATTTGATGGTGTGTTATACTATTAAATTGGTATGGATTTATGTCAATGTTAACTGGTTGAAGGTTTGACAATTTAGATGGTTTCCAAAGCTGACCTATGTTTGGTTCATGGCGATTGTGTTCACTAGTGACAGGAATTAGCTGAAGATTGACATTTTTTAGGATTTGTTACTGTTTTTTTTTTTTCATTCTTCAGAAGAGTTAATGTATTAATTGTATCAACTGTTTTTGTCTCATTTTGAAGATCTGCTTAAAGAGCATTAGCTTGCATTTGACCATTGGAAATTGTCAGTTACCTTTATGATCTTCCTGGTGAAAGCCTCACATCGTTGGTTTCTACCTCACTGATTGATACAGTCTGCAGTTATCTATTGTTATTAATTCAGTTTATCACTGCTGCTATTTTATTAATTGTGTATAATTTATTTATTATGTTAAGTTCTTTATTCTGTCATCAGTGGAACAGAATTTAATTGTCTTTATTTACCTTGTACTCTTCTTGGTGTTATAACTTTAACCATATGCTTTGCTTATCTTTTTTGAAATATTATCTTACTTTATTCTGATTCCTTTATTTTTGTCTGTTTTATTTATTTATTTTTGCATCTTTTATTGTTTTCCTGCAATATGCTTTATTTTAAACACATTAATAAAACTGAAGCTGAATCAGAAGTTAATCAAATAAGTCTGGTGACAGTAGGCATCACCCATATTTGGGATCACATACCTCTGTTTCTTTCTTGGTACCTACAACATATTGAAGACACCAGGGAATACAAACTGGGGCCTGTTGGCTGTGTAGGAGTTCTTATGAGACATCCCCAGCTGAAAATATGTAAACACTTTGATTTGTAAGTATATTAAGGAGGTAAAAGGGCCTTCTTTTGTTTGAAAGCATAAATAAGTGATACATGTCAATTATACTGAGGTACCTAACAGCAAAGTACTCTTTCCAAGATACTCCTAATATTATCATACAAGTCTATCTTTCAAAAAAAGTTCTAATCAATCTTTTATTCTCCACATCCTCCTGGTGCATTGCAGTAGAAATGGTAACTATTTAGATTACATCTTCCTAGGTACACCTATCCACTTCAGCTAATAACTTTAACTTTTAGACCACAATTAAACATTTAATTTGTTATATTTAGATGACACCTTTGTTTAATATTTCCACAACAGAATATGTTCTTTGCCCATCACCTGCTCGGATGTGTCAGCATTTTACTTTTCATGCCTCCACCACTGACTAAAGCAACCACTGATGTGCTAAAGCATGGCTGCCTGCTGTGCTACAAAAGGACTCCAGTGCTACTGACTATATCTTTGACTGCTTGTTCTGAAGGCTATCTCTGAAGACTGCCAAACCCTTTCCTAAAACCTCTCTACATGTTGTAGACCAGGCACTGATGACCATTATGTTATTTTTAAAATCCTGTAATTCTTGTTATCGCCTAATCTATATAATGCAGTTTCAGCTCTTTATTAGTAATAACTTTCCCTGTCCCTGGAAGCAGACCACAGTCAGATAATCATAATCAAACATGACATTTACTCCTCTGTTAATAATTGCTTTAGGTAGCAGGTTTAGGAGGCTCTCTCTGATGGCCTCCCTGTGGGAGGAATAAAGACGTCTTGCTGAAGTTTTAAGCAATTTATTCAGTTAAAGTGTATGTTTGTTGTAGCAGGATTGAGGCAAAGGATGAGGTTCACCAATTATTAATAGAGGAGAGAGCTAATCCAGCAAGCTTGAGAAAGGTCTGATATCCCACCTGTGACTCAGAGGGTGACAGGACTAACATGAAACAGAGTACAAAGGCTTAGTCCAGCTAAAATCATATTAGAAGAGACTGTCTCTGATGCCCTGCCTCATCCATGTACGTACTTAGCTGAATAAACAACTTAAAACTTCAACAAGCATCTTTATTCCTTCGGCAGAAAGGGCATTAAACTGTTTGCTTGTGTTATACAATGACTGTGTTTGAGATGAAATGGAAATGGTGCATTGTACCTAACAGACTTCTCAGTAAGGTAGAAGGCCTGCCTCTGTGTGGCACAAATTACTGCAAGCTATACCTAATGGAATGCTATACTGCCTGTAGTACCAAGTTCTACATGCAGGTGGAGCACTATTGCCAGTTTCAAGAATCTTGGGGGAGAGCTAGGGATCACTAACGTGAGCAGTTCAGCATAGTCCAAGTTTATTTATTTATTTAACATTTGTTTACCGGGAAAGTCCGACTTGAAACAAAGCCAATTTTCAGTGGAGGCCCAGGGAGAAATGATCCAGATACTTGTCTTTGTAACATGAGAGGAAACTGGAGTACCCAGAGAAAACCCACATAAACATAGGGAGGGCATGCAGACTCCATACAGAAGGCACTCCAGCAAAGAATTGAACCAGAAATCCTTTTGCTGTGAGGTGACAACACTTCCACTGTGTCATTCAACTTATTCACCAAACCCCTCTGGGGAGATGACATAGTGTCTTGATCTCAAATCCTTGGCAGGCATGTGTCCCCGTAAGTGTATCCTTATCTTGGATGGCATGAATGTAACCATGGTGGTTATGCTGTCCACACTGGTAAAACTCTTGTGTTGAACAGCCTCATAGCTATGCATCTCCACCCGTATGCCATACCCAACTCCCTGCTGGCAGTAATGATTCTGATATACAGGTGGAGATGCATAATCATTCAGACTCAGTATGTTCCACTCAGTCCTTGGATAAGTTTAGGCCGCACTCAGAACAGCTAATAATATTCATTAATAGAGAATGGCATAGAATCTGATTATCTGCTCCTGGCATTGCAGGACTCATTTCAGTTAAAGTTATTGAACTACAATATGTTTTTCTGTTTTATAACATCCGTAAAAGGTGCCACAAGATGACATAGAATCATGAAGTAGGTGGACAGTTACTCAACTTACAATACATACGTACATACACAAGTTTTTAAACTTTAGTAAATATAGCTCCACTGATGTAACTAAAATAACAAAAAAGGGCATCTTTTAGAATCAAAAAGCCCATTTTACATGATAACAGCATAATTACAGCAAAAATGAAAAAAAACTTTAAACATGATCTTCAAGAGTATATGGAAAATGTGCACTACTGCCTTGGATTATGATCCAACACCTGCCACATCCAGAAAGGCTTTACACTGTATCCCCATAAAACACACTTATAGCCAGTACCTCTCTGGTATTGTAATTTGTATTTGTACTGGTGTTTGCATTTGTATTTATATTTATTAATCAGGCTAGAGCTCTGATCCACATAGACACTCTTAATACTCAGCCTGGGATCATTGTCCATTAAAGTGATTTTCTCAGAGTCATTCAGTAGGCAAATGGAGGTTGAACAGAATGAAATCTTGGAATGCAATAGGAGTTAACAAATGAAATCAAAGATCATCTGCTAAAACTACCAGATATCTTAGTGCAATCTTCCAAAAGTAACTGAAAATTAGCCTAAACTATTTTTACATACACTACATGCATCCCCCCCACTCCCACACACACACACACACACACACACACACACACACACACACACACACACACACACACGCACACACACACACACACACACACAGATACTCCCCTGGATTCTCAAAAGCTTGCACGGAGTGCAAGATCAGTGCAGGAGTTCAAGCAGGCAATATGTCTGCTGTGCGATCCAGGAACAGCCTGCAGGGGTGTGCACGAGCGCTCCTGCACTAATCCTGCATGGACTAAGCTCTGGTATGCAAATCACCCCATTTGCAGGTGAAATCCATGCAAATGATGTGATATTGCAATCCAGGAAGCTTGCAACAGTCTGTGCAAGACTAGTGCTATCTGCAGAAATGCACTCAGTTAGTAACCGAGTACATTTCTGCAAAATCCAAAACGGAGCTATGGCAGCTCCAAATAAAGGCTGCATATCATGTGGTAAGCATGCCAATGGCCAAGTATAAGGCCATTGGCATTGCATACATAAAAAAAATACAAAAATCAACTTTTTTTTTTTAGCCGATCTCAGCTGTTTAAGCGTAGGGCAGCAACACGCAAACGGGATCGAGGGGAAAATAATAAAATAAGCCAAAATAAGCCGTCTAACTAAAATCACTATTCTGCCATGCAAGTCAATGGCAGGCAGAAGACAACTTGGCCAGTGAGTAGTGGTTGCTAAGGGGGTAGGCTCAGTGTGAGACATGCAACTATGCATTAGCAGGCAATCCTATACAAATGAGGAGAAGGATAGTGAATCCCAGTTTTCCCCAACATGTGAGTCAGGTCCCAACAGTGTAAGAGTAGGAATAGCTTGATGCAAGCCTAGGCATTAGGTGACATCATGGGGGTGTGTGTCAGGCATACTGTAAGTGGAGTGGAGCCCTGTGCCTCGGGTTTGCTCCTAGCTTAGCACAGCTAAGCTAGGGGGAGTGTGTCTAAACTTGCTTAACACTCTACAAAGCCTAAGTGGGTGTGCACGCCATGCACTGGGTTTTACAGGAAGAAAACAGATGTTAAAGCAGGAAATAGCAGCAGTGTGCACATTTGAGCACTCTGCGTGGCACGCACATGGGCTTAAACAGGAAGATAATGGGAAGGGTAAACAGCAGTATGAAGGTAACCAAGGAGAACTAGCTTAGCTGGCCAGTGAAATGTATCAGAATCAGCCAATTACACAGGCAGCAGACCAGCCCAGCCCAGAACACTACTATAAATGTAGCAAACACCTTCCCCCTCTGGTTTTTCCCATACTCTACACTGCCAGTGTAAACAAGCGGGGAACTTTTAACACTCATAACAGCAAAATGATAGGGGCTGCAATAGCTGTCATACAACTTGTGGAAGAGGCTGAGGGTGGTGAGGATGTGAATGCTGTCCAACAACCCATAGTGAGGAGACAAAGAACAGTGTATAGACCCAGGGTAACCTACTTGGGGCTACATGAGCTGGAGATAGTGGTGCACTATAGGGTGGACAGGGACCTCCTACAGCAAATTGTTGAGCTGTGCCGGCCACATCTGACATACAGAACTAACAGAGGGGAACCCATCCCAGTGGATACCAAGGTATGTGTAGGCCTAAGAATACTAGCTACAGGTACCTTCCAAAGGCCAACTGGGGATATGATGGGATTTCACAGACATCAGCATCAAGGGTACTCCACCAGTTCCTGGATGCCATGTCACCACATGTTGGTGAGCACTTATATTTCCCCAACACCCGTGAGGCGTTGGCCAGCAATATGCAACTGTTCCACCAAACAGCAGAATACCCTAAGGTAGTGGGTGCTATAAACTGCACTCACATATGCATCAAAGCACCACCCGGTGAGTGGGGTAGGGTCTGCATCAACCGCAAGGGCTTCCCCTCCATCAACTGCCAGCTCTTCTGCAATGCCCAGGGCATAATAATGAATGTGTGTGCTGGCTGCCCTGGAAGCTATCATGATTCCCACATCTGGCATCTGATGCAGCTGTACCAGAGATTTGCCAATGGGGACATCCCTCATGGTCACCTAGTGGGGGATGCTGGATATGCACTGGAGCCGTGGCTGATGACACCCATCAGAACTGCACACACACCCAAACAAGAACTTCATAATGAGGCACACACATAGACCAGAATTATAGTAGAGCATGTGTTTGGGATGCTCAAGCCATGGATCCAGTGCCTACACACATCCGGTGGAGCCTTGCAGTACTCACCAGCTACATGTACCCAAATTGTCCTTGTATGTGCCATGTTACACAATATGATCCTGCAGAAACAGCTGCAGCAGGAACAGCATGGGGCAGGGCCACACAGCCCCCCACCATTGCCAAGGCCTGCACAGGCACAGAGTGACTCGGAGGAGGAACAACTTGAGCCTTCCCCAGTAGGCAGAAGGAGGCATGTCCAGTATGCCCTGGCCTTGGCAAAGAGGCAATGCATCGCACATACACTGACACAGGAGGGACCCAGGGAATAACACCTCTCTCCGACTCTCACATACAGTAAACAGGATGCCAAACAGTACACTACCTGTACCTAACCATGTGTTGGGAGTGTAGTATGTGCATCCAACATAGGCAGCCCTGCAGCACCACCCTCACTACTGGGACACCCACAAGGTAAGTGACGTATACATGCCAGTCAGGGGAGTCACATACCCAACAACAGACACAGCCAGCAGGACAGGTGTAAACAAACAAAAACAAAGGTTGTGTTATGGCCTCTGAATGAGGCCTATGGGTAACCTAACCCCCCCCCCCCGCCCAGGCCTACACAGACAGACTACAGCAGGTCAGGTACTGGGATGTCAGTTCTGAAGGGTAGGAAGTCAGAAACTAATATGTAGGTAATTAAAAGCTAAGATCTGTAGTACACTAGTATGCCTCTAGCCAGCATGATAGGTAAGACTACAGACTGAAATGGTGTACCCAACATACTCGTACAGTCCTAGCAAATGTGTACAAGTGTCAGGTGTGCCCCCCCATCCGATGCAGAAATGTAGTCACGGTCAGGTGAGCTCCCCCCAATCCTGTGTAGAAATGTAGAAATTGTCAGGTGTGCCCTACCACCCTACGTAGAAATATAGTAACAGTTAGGTATGCCCTCCCCCACAATCCTGTGTAGAAATGTAGAAATAGTCAGGTGTGCCCCCCCCATCCTACATAGAAATATAGTAACAGTCAGGTGTGCCCCCCCAATCCTGTGTCGAAATGTAGAAATAGTCAGGTGTGCCCCCCATCCTATGTGGAAATATAGTAACAGTCAGATGTCTCCCCACTCCTCTGTAGAAATGTAGAAATAATCAGGTGTGCCCCCCCATCCTATGCAGAAATGTAGTAACAGTTCATGCCAAATGATCGAAGGATACCCTGCAGAGACAGCACACTACCTGTAGGTGTAAAACACAAAGGTCAGCACTGCAGTACAAACTACCTGGACTCGATTCACTCATTCAATACAGACAGCCATAATGGGCATGCCCACACACTTAAACACATGAAGGCCATGTCTGCAAACACCAGTGGACCAGACATATCTGGCAGCCGCAGATGTTAGTGCAGACACTCCTCAGTATGCACCACACATGCTTTGCACACACAGTGGATAGGAATACAGGCATATATGTAAGGACAACACACTATAATAAGCGAAAGCTAGACATACATAGATGTGTGGAAGAGGGTGACTGTGACAGGAGCCATCCAGGGCTCTCCCACCCAGCAGACAGCCAAAGGGCCACATGAAGGTCTGATGTCACACACTGCAGATACTAGCCACCTGTATCTGTCAGCATTACAGAGTATGTGGTACATGTGCCAGCTGTGCAACATGACTGTTCAAGGAAGTAGTAATCTAGCAGCTGCATATACGTACCTGTGGAATATGACCCAAGTTGTGTCCACATGTGGCATGTCAACCCCTAGATGAATGTGTTATGGTCCATGCACACACACTGCCCTCCCCATAGCCCCAGTATGACAAGCCTGCTGAGGTCATCTACTGTGAAATATACCTTTGGGAGAGTTGTATCCCAGTAGTCTCCATGGTGTGTCTCATAACTGCGTACTGATGTAGTATGATAAAATAGTTGGGTAGGAGTTCACTTCCCAGAGACCTATACCTGATTTTCTTAGGCAGCAGTATGTGTATTTTAGGTAATGCTCATGATCAGCTGATGGGCACTGCATGAATTGCAGCCCTCCTCAGCTGATTGCATGTGGAATAGCTGTGGTAACATTCCCATATCCAAATTCATGGAAACACACTCCAATATCTAGGAACATCATGTTTGTGTTGGTCCTTTTCATTCACTGTGAGCAGAAACGCATTCTGTTGTTTGGCAAACAGCATCTCAGATGGAGTGGGAATTTACCTCTGACAACATACACTGTGGAAACAGGCCAACACACAGGAGGGGGGATGTACCTGACCTGACTACAGACTGTAAGTGCTGCTATACTGCATTTGGAGTAATGTTGGTTTAACAGGGTGTGTGTGGATATGGCTGTCCTACATGTATGAATACCTGCCATGTCAGTTGTATGTTTATGAGGACTCCCCATCTGTAGGGTCATCTGCAGACTGGGCTGTGTGTGGTGCCTTTGGTGTCATGTGTTACCCACACAACATGTATCTGTGAACTGCAGAAGGTAGTGTGAGGATTGCAGTCTGTAGATGGTGAAAGTCATGACAGTTACTGACTTCATATCCCTTATAGGACATATGTTGCAACAACCCTGTTACAACAATAAATGTATGATTTTATCTCAGCATCGTGTCAGTATTGGCCCTGTGTATGTGCTTCCAGCCAAAACTCAATCAATCTTTGTACATATGTCATGCATTAAGAGGTGCATATATGCTGTACACCATAATTAGAGTCATCATATCTGATAAGCCAGTGAGACATCAGACTGCTACATATGTTATATACAATAGGGGTTATATTTGATGACATAATCTGGATGTACTGTGGTTGTTTGTACAGTACTGAAGTCTGTGTACTTATGGTGAACGTCGACAGTGTGTGTGCATTGCTAATATGTACCTTGGCCTGTGTACAGACTGTGGTAGTTGTCATCGTCCTAGATCCTGTCCTATAAGATGTTACATTCTGCTCCACTCTATGCTACCGTATTGGCTTACATGTTTGTAGGGCCATACACACACATGTCCCATACCACAGTCAGCCATCAGACCAAACTGTGTAGCAGTCCAGTATATGTAGGGTTAGTGTGTGAGTGTCACATATGAGGATGGTGTCGAACAGATAGCCCATATACTGTAATATCATGCTAGCTTGCCATATGTGGCTGTGGCTGTGTTCTCATTGGTTGTGCACTTTCACATAGGTGTATCTTAAACTGTGCTGTGACATGCCTGTACAGCCTGCTATATATGCAGGTACATGTGTATTCCCACATAGGAGATGTAGCCCAGTGTTGAGCCAGTCTGCCTGTATCCTGCACAGTGCATTGTTACATACCTAGCAGCTTAGTGTACTTACACAGTGAGATGTCATGTGCAGATACTTGCCAGATGTACTGCTGCCGGGCTGCCCTTAACAGTCATGTATGTCAGACAGAGCATTGGGATGCTGTACAGATATATGTCAATATCTAGTGGGTAGTATGTGGCCATGGCACCCCTGTACCAGCGGTTATTACATGTCAGGCCAGACAGGGGTGTGTGAATGCATAACCTATGGCAGCATATGTATACCAGTCGTTATGTGTTATACGGCTGTTAACGTTCATATTGTCAGGCATGATACACATGTTTTGCACTAAGGGGTTCTGTGTATACCTCAGGACTGTACAGAGTGTGTCAGAATGTCCACACATATTGGCCAATATCTCTGCTGCAGTGGACAGGGGCAGTACGTGCTAGCAGCGGTACTTTACTATGATGTCCTTAGGATGTCTGTCAGTAGCCAATGGCACACATGTGGAAAGCAGATGTGACCTCCCACACACACCATGTCTGTGAAGACAATCCTAATTACAGTACCAATAGTATATAGAACTGTAATAGTACACAAATAAAGGTTTACCATTTCTGCAAACCTGTGTGTGTTTTTTTGTCCTATGTCCTCAGTGGGTGTATGTTGCAGGCAACAATTGTCATTTGTATGGGTGGCCCATACAGTGTCCAGGTGTTCAGGTTTGAACTGTAGGCATAGTGGCTGTTCCATATTTTGTGCACCTTCTACATATGTATCTTACTGTACATATATCGGTGCGTGTATGTGTAGTCACATATATATCTATCTATATATATATATATATATATATATATATATATATATATATATATAATATGTAAATATATATATATATATATATATGTGTGTGTGTGTGTATATCTGTATTTGCATATATGTGTCTGGGGATGTTGATAGCTTCCACATTTTCCATTTCCTATGGTAGCCAGACTGTACTGCATGATATGTTACCAATACCAGCCTGACATCATACAGATAGGATGTAGTACTGTTAACATCTTGTGCCCATGTCATATCAGGTCCTGGTTATTGGATCTGCAACACTTGGTAGTGTATTGCAGGGTGGACGTGTTTGGCTGTGGGGGGGGTATGCCTATTCGTACAAGACATATATTGTTTGGGGCATCTCAAACCCATTAACGGTGCATGTGGACATATTTGTTTTTGTTAATCTACCATTGCTGTCTACAGATGTATGGCCACATATACCTATATAGATATATATATCTGCTTACATATATATGATTATGTCCGTATATACGTACATAGATATATATCTGTGTACATATATGTACCTTGCTGTGTATATGTAGACATATAGGTGTAGACATATATATGTGTCGATGTAGGCATTTGCATATATATATGTTCATATATATTTATATATATATGTATATATTTCTAAATATATATATATATATATATATATATATATATATATATATATATATATATATACCAACATATATAGATATGTTGTATCTGTTTAGATATTAATATATTTACACACACATACATCTAGATGGTGGTATACATTCTCTGTACTGTTGCATGACTGGGCTGGATGATATGTTTCTGAAAACATCAGATTTATGTATATCTGACATGGCTTAGTGGTAAATTGGTTTGTCTATGGTGTGCAGAGTCCAGGGTTTGAGCCTTGCAGAGGCTATTCATTTTGTTGCTGGGCAGAACACAGGCCATTAGATACAGAGTGATTAAGGCACTTTAAAGCAGTTGTAAGCGGGTTTATGTGGGTTTGCGTGGAGCTAAGCACTGATAACTACTGGTTACAGTTTCTTATACTATTTTAGCTTCTGAATTGCTTAACCTGTGTAGGCAGTGCTTACCCCCCACAAACAGGCTTAAACCCACTTACTGCTGCTTAAATGTACTTACTCCCGCTTACCCCCATGCTAATTTCTTTAAAAGAAAAGAAAAAGGGGTCGATAGGAAAGTGGTGAAAAAAGGGGCACAAAGAGGGAAAGGCAGTAGGGGAAAATAGCCAGGGATGTGCAGGAAGCGTGTAAGGAAGGTCAGTAGCTGCCCATTTCTTCTACAGCAACAGCTGTGCATATACACTGAATTTGAAGATAGATTTGGACACTCAAACCCCTGGGTGGGGGTGAGGACAACAATAATTCATTGTGATGCCAATTAGACTGGATTACTTGTATCCAGTGGACATGTGTGCAAAATGGACAGCTATGTATGGAGCGATATTTTTTTGTGGGAACAGACTGCCTTTTTTTTTTCAGGTGAGAGTGGGATGTTGGGGAGGGGTAGTATGTATATTTGGGGAGGTAGGCTGGGTAAGTTAACAGACAAGACAAACAAGATGCATACAGGGGTGGTATATGACACATGGGGGGTAAACACCTTGGACGGGGAGGGGTGTTTAGAAGTCGCAAGCCCATGAGCCCCCAAAATAGAAACAGTGGGATTGAGGTCCCCACCCGCGGGCAGTCACCACTGCATCTTCACGGCCCCAAAGGTGGCTGTGCTGAGGGCTGGTTAGGAGGGGCAGGCTCACCCTCTAATTGCTCCACATGGCCCTCAAGTTGGCTTAGCTGGTCTCAAATCTCCCTGTTGAGCTCCCTACATACCATAGCCTAGACCTGACGGTGGGTGATAGGTACCTCTCCACCCCCGCTCCCGGGGCGTGGCCGAGCCCCATCCCCTAAGGCGGTTCCACCCAAAGGTGGTTCAGGGCCAATGGAGGAGGAGGTCCCAGGCTGGGCCCCAGACGTGCTGGTGCCAGGTGCCATGGTCAGCTGAGGTGGGACAGGTGGATCCGCTGGGACCTGCCTTCCCATACAAGCTATGGTGATACTATTTTAGGACAGATATCAGTTAGTAACAGTCAACAGCATTCAGGATTAGTTATAACAGCATGATAGGTATTCCCATTAACCCAAGACAATAGATTTACAACAGTTGCAGGGTGAGCAGAACACATGCATATATGGGACAACAGTGGCCATTACAACAGCATGCAGGTTTCATTGATGTCAACAGGCCAATATGGGAGTATATTAACATGGCACATGCATAGAACCAAATGTCAATATTTATAAACCAATAGGACATATGTCTCAACAAAAGATTGGAGTGTACATGTACCCATTTAGGTGTGTAATTAGGTTATTGTTGCACATATGGTGGGGGTGAGAGAGAGAGGTTAATTAACAACTAATGTATCCCTGTAGTTTTCACAACTTTCTTAGTCACTGCAGTGATCTGTCCCTTGCATGTATTATTACACTACCTAATGGCCTTACTTTATACAATGGTATGTTTGTAGATTAGTATATACATGGACTGTGTCTTACGTATAGTCTACACCTCTTACTTGTTATAGCTGTTAAGAAAATATTTTAACACTACCTGTCAAATTCTACACATACTTCCAGATTCCATGCTTGTATACAGGTATATGAGTGAACTGTGTTGTACCTACAGTCTACACCTCTTACCTGTTATAGCTGTGAGGAAAATCTTTGTTAACACTACCTGACAGATTCTACACATACTCCCAGATTCCATGCTTGTAGACAAGTATATGAGTGAACTGTGTTGTAACTACAGTCTACACCTATTACCTGTTATAGCTGTGGAGAAATATTTGTTAACACTACCTGACAACTACTACACATACTCCCATACTCCATGTTGATGTTATACACATATATAACAATCCATTATTGCACACACTCTGGTCAAGGCTTGACATGATGCAGGTGTTAATGCGACATATTTTGGAATAGCTGTCATACACTTTGGGTGTGATGCTACAATTACAGGTTTGCTTTCATATGCATTCTCTTTCTATATTCAGGTCTCACTATCCATTATATGTCAGTATAAGCTGCCTACATTTCTTGGATAATCTCACTGATTTGTCAGGGGAACAAGTTACCGGGCAGCAGATATGGGCCATTTATCGGGACATGCTGGACAGATCAGAATAGCTGATGGTTATGATTATGCTTACAGCTTACTATCTGAACATTCTAGCAAAGTCTGTACAGTTGTTGGGTCTAATTATGCATACAGCTTTCTATCTGAACATTCTCACAAACTCTGTACAGTTGTGAGTTATGATTATGCATACAACTTACTACCACTCCCGGGATTCAAACCCCTGCTGTGTGTGGTAAAAATGTTATAGTTGACATCACAGTACATTGTGCTAGCATGGAAGCAGCATGAAGCATTCCAATGGTTTCTAAGTCTCTCTCAGTTGTTCTATATGACTGACCTCTTGGGACTTCCAACATTGTTATACTGAACTTCCTCCACATTTTAACTGTGTTCAACAGTGTGGGTAACACTGCTTAATACAACAGTACTATTTATAGAATGCAACACTACAACAACTGAAAGCAGAATGTACACAAGCACTCCAGGGGTTACACTTTTATTCACAAGATATTACACCTTTATTTTCACACAACCTATATGACAGTCTTCCTGCCATATTGTCTGGTTTATTCAGTACATCCCATACACAATACATTTTTGTACTGGTGCAACACTTTCTAGAACTGTTATTTTTTTTCTTATGACAGTACATGCGAGATTATTATTAGCCTACCTCGCGATGCAGCCTTTGCAGCCTAGCAACATGGGCTTGCTGGTTCACAGCCCACTCATCTGCAGCTGTCAGGGAAATACAGTGATATTTAGCCATTACCTATCCATAGTATACACAAGCTAGGCAATCATTATCTGCATAGTGGAATGTGTACTTAGTACTGGGGTATTGGCCATCTGCCTTGATTCTTGGATCCACTGCTCCAAGAGACCACCCATCCACCGCTTCAGGTCAGCATGGTGATGCCTGACCTGCTCATCAGTCCAGGGGATACCAGTGGCACTGGTGAGGTCACGGGCGAGACTGTCCCAGGCCTCCACTTTATACTGAGAGCCCTGCAGTAGTCTCTCCTCATGGTGTTTTACCAGGAGCCATACCATGAATCTGGACTTCTGGGTGCCCCAGCGCTGCGCTCTGAATCGAGTGCCTTCCCTAACTCCAGCCATTCTGCCTACAGTAGGGAGCTGCAACCAGTTATGGGAATTATTGGCGCCTGTGGGGTTTAAATATGCCTGATTTCCCAAACTTTCCCATGATTGGATGGTTTTGAAAAGGCTAAGCTATGGGCACACCTGTTTACCTAATGTTGTCATTGCTTAAAGGGGTATACTACTGGGCAGATTGAGTTAGCCGGCCTACACATTGCTTACACCACGTAAGCTGAGCTGTGCAATGCTTAACAGTGCTTAATATTTAATTAGCATTATATTTTCATTTTGACATTGATTTATTATTTGTTACATGTTATATCAGTGTCTGGCATCTGTGATTCATGTGTGCGTACACTGTATGGGGTCCTGGGGATTTCAACACTTTATTACAATAACACCTCACATCTGGCCTTACTGCAGTACTCCAGTTCACATATTTATGTTATGTAGCAGGTTATACAACATCACACTCTACATGGATTCATTTCACATGTTCAGTTTGATTTTCCTGTGGTGAGGATTTGTTTGTTGAAACTTCAGTCTTAGGTACTGCTATGATGGCTTAGTGGTTAGCTACGTTGACTGTAGTGTGCAGGGTCCTGGGATTGAGCCTTGCAGAAGCTGTTTATTTTGTTGGTGGGCAGAACACTGGCCATTGGATACCGAGTGAGTAAGGCACTTTAAAGCAGCGGGTTTGTGTGGGTTTGCGCTGCAGTAAGCACTGCTAACTTCCGGTTACAGTTTTTTACACTCAGTTAGCTTCTAAATTGCTTATTCTGTGTAGGCAGTGCTTACCCCCAGGCAAACGCACTTAAACACACTTACTTTTGCTTACATATGCTTACTACTGCATATTTGTGCTTAAACCTGCTTACTAGTGTCTTATTCATTATGACACTGACACTTCACATGGGCATTTCCTGCAGTACTCCAGTTCATAAATATATGTTATTTAGTGGGTTTTGCAAAAAAAATTGGTTATAACATGCTTTGTCATGTAAAATAGACTGTGCAGCTGTGGGACTCAAACCGGAAATGCCTGCTCATTAGGCGAATACTCTGCCCACTACATTATTGCTGTGATGCTTAATTTGCATATATCTTCCTTGATATTCTTTTCAGCCTTTTAAGCTGCTTTAACCGTAGCTAAGCCATGGGCACACCTGTGCACCTACGGTTAGCTGTACTCTGATTTAAAAAATAAATAAAGGGGTTCCTTCATTTGATTTTTATGTACTGTTGCTGTTGTACACATGGGGAACTGTTGGTGGAGATATGCGGACACCTATGAGCGATCTTGCTCATTTCTTACCACTTTCTGTTGTTCTACATTGCAGGGGCGTGTTTATTCTGAGAACTCTGTTCTCAGACACACCCCCTGCACTCGTACAAACTCCGTATAAGCCTAAGACCTCAGGCAGCGCACCTTCATTAATATGCATGGCACCCTGCCATCCTGCTCCTAAACAGGTGCTTCCGTGCAGGACTAAGCTAGTCCTGCACAGAAGATTAGTGAATCCGGGAGACTGTTTCCCAAGCAGCACTGTGTTCCTGTGTTTTCAGTGCATATTGCCACCAGTCAGGCTAATCTTGTTATAAAATCTGAGTTACTGTATACTTTTCCAAGGAGCCAGTCAATGTATTATGTTGCAGAAGCAGATAGTCAAATGTTCTGTAGTCCAGGATGGCAGTTGCCAACATTGGCATCTATTCCGTGAGGTTATCTTCTTAAAATAATAAAACATCAGTCACCAGCTTTTATAAATGCATAAACTGAAACACTTCCATTAAGAAAAAAAATAGGTAAAAGCATAGAAGAGACAAATTAAACATACAAGTCAGGAATGCATTTTACAAGAAAAATTATGGAAAACATTTTTAACATATAACAACATAATAATACTAACTGAATCTAACTAATCTTGTTCGTATCACTTTCTAGTGAACACTATCCTATCACTAGGTCAATAAAATGTTCTGTAGATACAGACTACAAACAGAAAGATTATAAATAATTTAGATTACAGTCTCTGTGAAAGCAAGTTTGTTTGGTCTTCCGTATATTTCCTGTTTTGCTCCTTCATGTTTGAATAGTGTTAATCAAGTTCATATTCAAAAAACAAATAAGAAAATATTGGAATCCTGGTTTGTTTTCTCTGCTACTTAGCAGTTTCTTAAATCCAAACAGCATTCCAAAAAAAAAAAAAAGTAAAAGATGTTCCAGTTCATTTATTGATATTTTTAATGTAAAATTGATATTTTTCTTTTTGTACGGCTCCCTATTGAAATGTTGGCACTCGAACTGCCATGTGCCAGCAAGCCAAAAAACAAAAAAAAACGAAAACCTGGAGAAGAGCAAATCTCAAAAATCACTCTTCTTCTTAAAACTTTTTTTTTGCTGGGGGAGGGCAAGCCCCCCTACACCCCCCCCCAACCCCACAAACTTTTATATGTGTGTATGTACATATATATATATATATATATATATATACACACACACACACACACACACACACACACACACACACACACACACACACACACACACACACACAAACTGCAAGAGCATCATACGTCAGAGAAAAGGGAATATTCTGAGAAATAACATATGTCAATTCTTTCGGCCATTCAGTCTGCATATTTCGGGACTCATTTTAACAAGTACCAACATTTCAAATAGCTACCTTGTTTTACACCAAGATGGTTAGAACACGCACAACATTCCATTTCAACATAAAGAAATGCAGGTTGTGACAGAAAGCAATGAGTGTAAACACAATTCCATTCTACTCTATACAGCTCCATCTTTATAAAAGCAACAGTTATGAATTTCACACTTGTAATAAAATAAACAAATCTTAACTTTTCAGCCCCCTTTCTAGATCACAGGATAAGTTTATTTTTAGACATCCAAGAACTAATGCCTGTACAACTATACAAATAATGCAGCAGTACTAGAAGCCTGCTAAACATTCTGCAGATTAATTCTGCTTTCATGACACAACGAACATCCTTGCACTAACTTAGCCAGACACAGCTGCTTACCTGTCAAAAAATACCTTGTACATTTCAGCTGCTTTGTTGTTTAAAGGCCTAAATCTTAAGCACCACCTCACATTGTACTGTCTAGTTCTTTGTCAACAAACAAGAAAGATGTATTTTTTTCTATATTGTAGTTCACTCTTTATATTAACCTTTTACATAACTGTCTTTGGAATCAGCATTTCCAAAGATGCATTTTAATTATCCCCCATGCAGTCTCTATTCCCAGCTTTCAATTTCTTAATTTATCAAAGAGGGATCTGAGATGCTATTCATACAGGCATGGGGCAATTTACTTAGGAAACCAGGAAAAGATTCATAAACTATCCTTAGATGATGATGTTGAGCAGTAAGAAGTGAAACAGAAGATGCACAAAAAGTGGAAAACATTAACAGTAACAATAAAGCTAACGGTGATACGAAGCACGGCTCCAAACAGCATATATTGTAATAAAACGTTTAATGGCAGGTTAGCGCTTTCACCACATACTCTGGCTTCTTCAGACCATAAGCATAAATAAATATAGAAACAATCAAACTTTATATACTTACAAATAACACCTCTTACTTTCAAATCTTCATTCATTCAACCATTCACTTAGCCATACATCCATGACAGGGTAGGTGAAGTCAGCAATCTTATCTGCTACACTTTAAAAGCATAATAAAACAGCACCATGTTAATAGCCAATGTAAGAATGCATCTGCAAATTAGTGTGGAAACCTTCCCAAAATCATACACTACAGCTATACTAAGATAGTAAAAAGAACATTGGTGCTAATAGCTTGCATCACAATACATGTTAGCAAGATAATATGTTGAACTAATAAATAAACCACTAAAGGCAACTAAACCTCAAAAAGCAGATCTAAACTACTTACTAAAAACAGATACTGGGATCCATAGATATATAAATATATAGACAGTAATTATAAAATATTGATTATGGAACCATCTGTCATTATAATACCATCTTTGATACCTTCTTTTCAGGGGCAACCAAATATACATAAGGATCCGGTTATGCCACCCTTTAGGCCTATAGTAGCAGGCCGGGGATGGCTAACTGAACCGTTCTCTATAGTTGTGGAAAGAAAAATTAGACCTATTCTAGATAGATCAAATATAATCTTGAAAGACTCTAAGCAGTTCCTGGAAAGTTTATATGCATTCAATATGGAGTCACAGTTAAGGAATGATTGTTATCTAATGGCACTTGATGTAGTTTCCCTATTCACTTCAATTCTTAATGTAGAAGGGATAGAATATTTGCAACAATTTCTTATTAATAATAGTGTATATGGGGAAACCTTGACTGATATTATATGTAGATTTATGGATGTCATACTAGAACACAGCGTCTTTGTTTTCAGTGGTATATACTATCTACAGTGCGAAGGTGTAGCTATGGGCACATGTGCCAATAGCTACACCAACGCAGTTATGGCACAATGGGAAGTAGAGAAAATGTTTCCTCTGGACATATATAAAAATAATGTTAAGTTCTATCATCATTTTGTAGATGATATCTTTTTGGTTTGGGGGGGACGCTCCCCCAGTTGAATGAATTTGTATGAATAATACAGGGTACCACCAATTTTTTGAAATTTACAATCAATCACTCGTCTGAAGGTTTAGCATTTTTGGACATTTTTGTTTCTAAAACTGAAAATGGTTTATTTGAGACAAGAGTGTATCGAAAAGAATGTTATAGAAACATGCTCTTACATAGATCAAGTATGCATCCTAAGCATATTTTTAGGAATGTAGTGAAAGGGCAAGGAATGAGAGTTTCACACCTAAGTAATAAATAGGGTGTGTTTATGGAAGGATTATTTGAATTGGAAAATAATTTATATCAGTGGGGATATAAAGAAAGAGAAGTCATCCCTACACTAGAAGAAGTAAGAATGATGAGAGCAGATAGAGCTAAACCCTATTTTTCTTCTAGGATACCAGATGAGTTAAATCAGGACTCAACTGAGGATAAGAACAAAGCTGTCAACATATCTATTTTGTACACTAGTGATGTTAATAAGGTTAGGGATGTATTTTATAAGCACTGGCCACTTCTTATGACTGATAAAAAGATCAAGGAAGTAGCAGGAGAATATCCTAGATTTTGTTTTAAAAATAGAAAAAATCTTAAACGCATGTTATGCTATCCTAAAGATACATCTATACTAGTAAGGAACACACAAGAAAGGACATGGGCGTGTGCCCACTGTTATATGTGCCAATTTATTAAACCAACTAATGAGTTTATTCATCCAGATACAAGAGTGGTCCATAATATAGAAGCTGCAGCAACTTGTGATAGTAAAAATATAATATATTTAGCACAATGTGACTGCTGTCTTCATTTTTATGTTGGTAAAACCAACAGAACATTTAGAGAGAGAATTAGAGAGCATATAAACAGTATAAGAAATAGGGATTCAGTGAGTGCCCTTTCTAAATACATTGAAGTAAGTGGAAAATACCATGATTTCAAGTTTATGGTGTTGGAACAAATTATAGTTGGACCACGGATAGGAAATATTAAGAACCTTACAGAAAAAAGTGAGTTAAGGTCAATACTTAAGTTAAGAGCAGGGAAAGGATTTGGATTAAATGGTAAACATTCTATAAAATGTCTAAAGAACAAAAAACAACCTGCCAAAAAGAGAACACTCACTGAAACGTCTCCAAAGAACTGTAGACAAATAATGCAAAATAAAACAGAGACGCAGACAGCTGTAAAATCCAGGATAGGCCTTTACTGAGTGCAAAACACAAGTTAAGAAACATTGGCAAATTTTGCTGACTGATCATGAGGTAGCTGGCTTGGTGGACACAATACCCAGATTTAGTTTCAGGAACAATAGATCTCTGAAGAGGAGACTCTGTTATCCGAGAGATGGGCAGACGAGCAATGGTAGAGGAGGCACGAGACCTTGTGGCAGTTGCAATTGGTGCCAATATATAGAAACCAGTGATCGCTTTTTTCCATCCAGATTTGGATCGAGATTTTCATTTTGATATTAGAGCTGATTGTCTGAGCCGACATGTAGTTTATTTAGCCAATTGCTGTGTATGTGCCAAATTCTATATTGGGAAGACAGATAGGAGTTTAAAGGAACGTATCAGAGAGCATGTATATAATATTAGGAAGGGCAATAAGGTGAATGCTCTAGCCAGGCACATTATGAATACTGATATGACCCACACTTTTAGATTCAGAGTCATAGCTCTGTTGCAGGAGAATATAAGAAGGGGAGATATCTGCAACAGAACAGAAAGCGTAGAAGCCATGTGGATAACTAAATTGATGGGTACAGAAAGACATGGCCTAAATGAATGTATTCCCCTGAGACCGAAACTTAAAATGAGGCCTCTTCGCAGATAAAGTTATAGGTTTATGTATATGTGTTTTTATATATGAAACTTTGACATATGAATTATTCATTTGTTTTCTGTAGGTTAGGATTTGGTTATTAAAATATATTATAGCAATAACCCACGCCTGGGTGTGGGTAATGCTAAATTTACCCACGATTGGCATGGTTTGGTCCCGAGGGTGAAGCCCGAGGGACCAAACAAAGCCAACCGTGGGTAAATTTAGCATTACCCACACCCAGAAGTGGGTTATTGCTATTATACCATGACATTATTTAAGAAAAGAAACTGTTACTTTTCTTAAATAATGGCATAGTATAATGCCTGTTTACTGCCCTTCCGCAGATGTCTGGCATCCGCGGCAGTTCTGATGTACTGCGCCTCGCAGTACATCAGAGTTGAGCAAAAACGGAGAAAGCAAGATCTCCATTGCTTTTTTTTAGTGTCTCGCTATGTTAAATGAGTTTAACATAGCGAGACAGTTTTAAAATAAGCAACGGACATCTCCATTGCTTATTTTAAAACTGTCTCGCTATGTTAAACTCATTTAACATAGCGAGACACTAAAAAAAAGCAAAGGAGATCTTGCTTTCTCCGTTGCTTTTTTTTAAAACACTGTCTTGCTATGTTAAATGGGTTTAACATAGCGAGACAGCTTTAAAATAAGCAACGGAGATCTCCGTTGCTTATTTTAAACTGTCTCGCATGTTAAACCCATTTAACATAGCGAACAGTGTTTTAAAAACGAGTTATACTAATGGAAAAAGTCCGGGCGACCGGACCTTTTTCCATTAGTATAACTCGATTTACAACGGGCACGCTGGCCAATCAGTGTGCACGTTTTGGGGGGATCATGGTATAATATTTATTAACACATAGTGTTTATCTATTTATATGTATTTATTTAGGAAGGAACATAATATTTTTGTCATTGCAACTTTTATTATTGTCTTGCATAAATATTGTTTTTTATATCGAGTTAGTTAGAATATAATTCATGTTAGTATAGCTTTAAAGGATTTGCTTTAGTGATGCTTAGTCATATGACTTCAGACATGTGATATGCAGTGAGTATATAGGTGTGTCTGTTTTAAGTGCTTTGTTACACCTGAAGAAGCTATATTGTGAAAGCGCTTGTGTTTTGCACTCAGTAAAGGCCTATCCTGGATTTTACAGCTGTCTGCGTCTCTGTTTTATTTTGCATTATTATTCTATAAAATGTGCCTTGGAAGCACATGGATTACCTAGGAAATAGTTCTATACATGGAAATATAATATAAAAAAACGTGATTTCACATGAATGCATTAATATGCTATGTATAAATATTGCCATGTGTTTATTATGGTTTGATCTATCTCCATTTATTTTTATGTAATAGTGCCTCAGAAGCATGTAGGCTTTCTAGGTAATAGTCTTATATATGGTAGTACAACAGGAATTTGACTCTATATGGATGCATTAATATGCCGTGTACAAATATTGTCATGGGTTTATTATGGTTTTATTATTACCATCTATGTTTATGTATAAATGTTATTGATCTTATCTGTTGAAAATAAGATTAATATTGGTGGAAGGTTATAGGTTATAAGATAAATACAGATCTGGTAGTTGAAATAGCATTATAGTATATGGCCTTAGTAGCTATACCATATTTATTGCGTTATGATACATAATATACCCTTTTGTTCACAGAAATTAGGTATAAGTTATATTCCCTAAGGATTTGGTCCTAGAGTGTATGTTGTTGCATCTGTCTCCTTATAATAATAGATGGTTCCATAATAAATATTTTATTTAAATTGTAGTAGATAGGATTGCTGACGTAACATACTTTGTGTGCGTGTGGACGTATGGCTAAGTGAATGTTTGAATGAATGAAGATTTGAAAGTAAGAGACGTTATTTGTAAGTATGTTAAGTTTGATTGTTTCTATATTTATTTATGCTTATGGTCTGAAGAAGCCACAGTACGTGGTGACAGCGCTAACCTGCCATTAAACGTTTTATTACAATATATGCTGTTTGGAGCCGTGCTTCGTATCACCATTATCGTTACTGTTACTGTTGGTCCTGACTGTGGTCGTTTGCCAGCTGATTGTTTCTCTATATTTTGCGGAAAACATTAACAGCATGAGTTGTGAGAAATGAAGATTATAGAGATAAAATGGCTACAATTTCTATTAAAACCACACTGGTAATTATAAGTTTGAGAACTGTCTGATAAACAATCAGTAAAATTATTAGGGATGAATGAAGGTTATGCAAATATTTCTGGCAAAGAATTAATGGTGCATGTTGGCACTCAGATTCAGGCTACTGAACTGGTAGAAACAGATCACTGTTCACTGATAATTGACACTGTACAAGTAAGAGTTGATGTATGTTTTCTAAGAGAAGACCGACATTACCTCTAATGAATTTGATAACATCAGCTTCACAGCATAGAAAGTCATAATGCCATAAACTGAAAACATTATAAAACACTAAAATCCCAAAAGTCTCTATTGCCCTGGACCCAGGAAGAAGCATTAACATGGGTTCCTGGATAAATGTGTGTATATGTGTGTGTGTGTGGGGGGGGGGGGCAAGTCTGGGAGTTAGGCATATTGAAATAGAAAATAAACTTTCTGGAAAACACCAACACTAAACACCAATACAAGTGAAAACCAAATATGACCAATTTAATAAAAGTTAGCACTTCACAGTAAAACACTATATAATAGTACTTTTGTTCTTTCAGGGAAGAGCTTCATCTCAATATAATGCAATAACAGTCAAGTTAATTAAAAACATTCAAAAGATCAAGCATGTGACTTGATGTGTTCAATCCATAATTCATTTCCTTAATACTCCATTAACTTAAAAAAAATAAAGGTGAAATATATACTCATAATATCATACATGTAATACAACCTAAAATAAAACATGATAAAATATCACATGTATTCCATAAAAAAAAAATGTGTTTATTTATTTATTTATTTTACATTTGTTAACCTGGTTAGTCTGGCTGAGCTTTTGGCTCATTTTCAGCAGAGACCCAGGGAGAAAAGCTCCTCAGAACTAGAAAGCAATTTATTAAATTTTAGTAACATAGTAGTAACAATCAGCTATAGGATCTTCCAAGCAGATACCTGGAGAGAAAAAAAGCTCCTCAGGCAATTCAATTATACAGATTATTAACAATTGACAGACAACTGCGGTGGTGGTGCTGCGGTAGCATTGTCGACTCACAGTAAGACATTGTTCTGTTCGATTCTCAGCTAAAGCGTCTTCTGTGTGGAGACATGCATGAATGGGCGTACCTACGTTGAAGGTTGTGCATCAGGGCTGGCAACTCGGTACATAAAAATCTACTGCCAATCATTAGCGGACCGGAGTTCCGCTCTGGCGACCCCTAACCGGGAAAAGCCGAAAGATACAACATTAACAATTGGCAGACAAGTATGTGAGTTGTTACAAACAAGGTTTTAAACAATTAGCAGAAAGAAATGTGACTAGTTACAATATTATTTAAGCTGCTTAGAGCAAAATGAGTTAATAGTTAGGCCGATGCTTATTTACAGTGGGTAGGATCTAGTTGTATAGGAGTTTGGAAACAAGAAAGGAAAGAAAGAATGGCTAGTAGGAGGTGTAAGGGAGGTAGAGTATATGAGACAGACTAGTCGGGTAGGTTGTTTTGAGACTGTAAGAATTAAGAATGGTTAGAGATAGAGGAAGGGAAGAGGGAGAAGAGGCAGGGGAATAGGGTTAGAGATACATTAAGAGTGAGGTGGTAAAATAGTTGAAAGGATGGTGGTTTCAGGGTGGTTGGCTACAATGGCAAGACCACTTTGTTTTTAGGTATTTCCTTGTGGCTAATTTGAAACTTTTGCTATGCTGGAAGGATTTTTTTTCCAAGGGGAGTTGGTTCCAGGATGTAGCTGGGTTATAGTTATAGAGAAGGCAGCCTATTTTGGTTCTGGGTTTGTAGATGTCTAATAATTCTTGATTTGAGCTGCATAGCATCCTAGCAGGGGAATATTTGGATATGATAGTAGAGAGGCTTGGGCAGAAAGAGGGTGGATAGACAGAGGATAGAGTGGATGATTTGTAGTTCATTTAGTTGGAGCAGCTGAGGGAATTTTAGTCTGTCTAGTTGCTGTAGTGCTAAGCAGTGGTGTGACTTGTAGGTTTGGTTAGCAGCAAATCTGGCATGCTTATTATAGGTAGTTTCAAGCTTGGAAATAAGTGTAAAATTTAGGTTTATGAATATGTGGCAGCTGTACAGGAGTGTTGGGAGTAATAAAGTCTGGGAGGGAGTTATTCGGGCAGTGTTAATTAAGTATTTCTTGCTACGGAAAAAGTGTCCAAGTTTCTGATGAGTTTTTTTACCGAGTTAGTAATATGGAGATTAAACTTAAGCTGATCATCTATTGTAACACCAACAATTTATACTAGATTCAGCTGAGATGATAGTGTTGTTGCAGAATAAGATGGTAAATGTACTTTTGAGTGTGGTGATGTTTTTAGGGAGGAAGAGTAGGAGCTTACTTTTTTTGGATTAAGTATTAGTTTGTTATCACTAAGCCAAATCTCAATGGTGTGGAAGGATGCCTGGGTAGTTGAGTGGAGGTCAGTTGGGTTGTCAGCAATGGTTATAGCAGCTGAATCATCAGCATATTGCACAATAGATGACTGGGGATAAGAGGAGTAGAGCAAGTTGGTGAAAATATTAAAGAGTAGTGGTCCAAGTATGGACCCTCGGAGGACTCCTATTTGTACAATGAGAGGGAAATATAGTGCAGAGAGCCATTTAACTGATTGCTGGCAGGTAGAGAGATAGCTGGAAAACCAGGAGATAGTAGGGAGAGAGAAATGTAAGTTAGTGAGTTTATCTAGAAGGAGTGGGTGAGAGACAGTGTCAAAGGCTTTAGAAAGGTCAAGGAATAGGCATGAGACAAGTTTATTGTCATCACAAGCTAGGGAGACTATGTTGATGAATGATATGAGAGCAGTAGTTGTACTATGTTTGGGATGGAAACCATGCTGTGTGGGTGTGAGAAGGTTTTCCTGGTGAAGGTAATGCATTACCTGCTTGTGAATGCATTTCTCTAAGATTTTTGTGAGTGGAGAGAGTATGGCAATCAGTCTGAAGTTTGATATGTCTGAGGAGTTGCCCTCTTTGTGAATAGGTAGAGTAAAGAAATTCTTCCATACAGTGGGGACATAGGATTCAGAAATGGATCAGTTGATTAAGATGGATACAGGATAGCCAAGAGGTTCAGAGGCAATCTGCAGAAAGTAAGAGGGTAGCTTGTCAACAGATGGGGAGTATGGTTTATGTTTAGAGAGTAATGACTTTACATATTTAGTTGATACTGCTTTTAGAGAGAAGGAGTTAGGAGGGTTTGGAAGAGGTATAGAGTTTGTGGGGGTGCTAGTGTTGTTTCTGGGGGGGTTATTATGGAGGTTATTGAGTTTATAAAATGATTGTTTAATTTGTTGACTATGTCTTCAGGTGTTGCATTGGGACATGGGTTAGGAGTGGAAGGGTTTCCTGGATGAAGAGTCTGTTTAATAGAGCTCCAGAATTTATTTGGGTCTGATTTAAGAGTAGAGGGAGGATTGGCATAGTTTATTTTGTCATAATGGATGTTTTTTTTATTTTCTTTCTGAGTTCTTTATATTTCTGAAGAAGAGAAAGGGGTCCTAGTTTTAGTCCACATTTTCCAAATCCTATCCCGGTCTTTCATGAGGGTTCTGGTAGATTTAGTCAGCCAGAGAACAGTATTAGATTTGATTCTAATCGTACGAAGAGGGGCAAGAGAATTAATAATATTTAGGAATGTAGTGAAGGAGTGGACAGCTTCATCTAAAGGAAGAGTGGTGAGGTAAGACCAGTTAATTTTGGAGAGTTGGTGAATAAAAGAGTACAGAAATGAGAAAGTGAGCGGGTGGTAATAAATTTGTTAGGTTTGATAAGGTGGGGAGTATGTCTGGTAACTATTATAGGGCAGTGGTCACTGAAGGCATTTGGAAGGGTTTGGGAGTTATGATAGTTCTGAGGGTGGGAGACCAATATCCAGTCTAGAAGAGAGCTAGGTAGGTGAGATTTATTAATGTAGGTTGGGGTTGTGTTTAGCTGCTCGAACCCATGTAGGTTTATACAAGAAGTAGCACTGGAAGCTTGTATTGTAAGCCAATCAATATTTACATCTCCCAGTATAATTATTTCATTGTGGATGGTATGTGAGAGGTGAGATAGGATGTTCTCAAGTATATTAATATTATCAATTATTATCACCAGGGGGAATATAGATTGCTGCGACAGTTATGGTGTTGAAACTGTTAAGTTTGAAGTTGGTCAGTAGATAAGTCTAGTGTGGGACTGATTTGGGAGAGACAATTGGAGTAGAGTATGGAGACTCCTCCTCCTTTTCTATTAGGTCGATCTAATCTAAGGATATTATAGCCAGCAGGGATGATTTCACTGTCCAGATGGTGTGGTTTTAACAATGTTTCAGTTAGGGCAACTATGAGAGGAGTATAGTTAGCTATCCAAGTATGGAGTTCTTGAACTTTATTTACAAGTCTCCTGACATTGATAGAGCAGAATTGTACTTGTTTTTGTGGGTTGAAGGGGTATATTTCACCTGTTCTGGTTTTACACTGGCAAGCAAGGTAAGACCAATGCATTATACAGGCAAGTAAAATTCACAGAGATTATAATAAATTCATTTTTTGTATATAGGAAAAAGGTTTGAATGAAAGAAGATGAAACTGGAAAAAAGTAATTATAATAAACCCAAACTTGTGATGTAAAACAATGAAAGTACCATTGCATGTAAAATTAAATCCTTCTAGACTTTAAGACCGAGGATGCTATTTTTAGAAACTGTAGCACTGAGCCCATGAGGCTGAGTAGAGTTGGACAAAATCAGCCAGTAAGTCTGATGACTTTCCAACGTATTTTCCAGTTTTCATCCTCTTTCATTCAAACTTTTCCAGTTTTCATCCTCTTTCATTCAAACTTTTTTTCTTATATACAAATAATGAATTTATTATAATCTCTGTGAATTGTACATGCCTGTATAATGCATTGACCTTTTGCTTGCCAGTGTAAAACCAGAACAGGGGAAATATTTGACCATGTATAGCAGACCCTTAGTTTGACAACTGAAGTTACCTTTAAACTGAAATAACTTTATTTCAACATGCCCTTGTGTAAGTGGAAACTCAATACAGCTGCCCTCAAAAATATATTTACATTGATGGTATGTACCACACTTGCAACATTTGGAACCAGTCTATCTTTGTGCAGTCTCCAATAACTCCTTAAGAGCATTTTGCTTTTGTATTCAAAAGTTAGAGTGTGACGTATTTTTTCAACCAATCCAGATGAGCCAACAATTACCTTCCAGTTTTGGGAAATTGCATGTCCAACATCTTCAACCATTTGAGCAAAAGTGAGTATCATAGCTCTCTGTTTAGGGTTGTCCAAGGAAATTATTTGTAAAGGGCTCAATCAAAAGAGGCATACAAGAAATGTTTCTGTTTTGCACAGCTTCTGCCTCTATTGGATTCAATAACCATACTGGGTCATCCTTCCCAACAAAGATTTCCTCAAATTACGTCTTTCTTCCTTAAATCATTTGAAATGAGTCTGGAGATGCGAATCAACTCCCCTTTGTAAAGGTTACTTTTTTGTCAAAGTAGATAGTTACCAAGAAAATGTAAGTAAGCATTAGAAAAGGTTGATTTTCTAAAACAACTGACTTAAACAGTTGGACATGAACATTCTTGTAAATTTCAACATCTAAATAATTAATTCTTTTTTCATATGTAAACTTAAGAATCCAACTATGTAATTAATGTTCTCAAAAAAATTCTAAAAATTGTCTCCAGGTGCATTCCACAGAATAAAAATGTTAAGGTACCCAGGATAAAAATGCAATATTAGACCAACAATGGCTATTAAAAACACATTGTGACTCCCATACCCACATAATGATGCTACAAAAAACCAGAGCAGTGCTACAGTTTCTATTAACAGCATCCTCAGACTTAAAACCCAGAAAATTTGAATTTTACATGCAATGGTATTTTCATTGTTTTACATGATAAGTTTTGAGAGTATTATTATTTTTATGGAAAACATGTGAGGTTTTTATCACTTTTTATTTTAGGTTGTACTAAATGTATGGTATTATAGGAGTCTATATTTTACCTTTATTTCTTTAAGTTAATTGGTGTATTAAGGAGATGAATTGTGGATTGGATGAATCAAATCACATGCTTGATATCTGAATGTTTTAAAATAACTTGACTGTTATTTCATTATATTCTGATGAAGTTCCTCCCTAAAAGAACAAAAGTACAATTATAGAGAGCATTTTACTGTGAAGTGCTAAATTCTATTAAATGGGTCATATTTGGTTTTCTCTTCCATTGCTGTTTAGTTCGACATACTGTGTTTCAGGCAGTACCTAAGATTCATATAAGTTTTACAGGTTTACTTTCAACTTTTTCAACAATCACAACATTTGGAACATGCTACAGTTTATAACATCTGCTCACCATTTTAATGAATGGGTCAACTATCGTCTTCTGACTTTTTGTTTCGAATGTGCCTGATTTTTTATGTTGTGTATTTTTATTTACATTGATATAAGAATCTTATTTGCTGGATGCTTTTTAACACTTGATCATTTATAACTACAGTGACCAGTCTTTGGTGTTATCCTAGTTGACTTTTATTTATCATATTTTTGGTGGGATCATATTGTTGAACAATAGCTGTGGGTTTTTGGGGTTATTGGTTGAGAGTAGGTATTTCAGCCCTACACCATGATATCACCACCTCAACCCTCACACACTCAACTCCTACTATATACCGTTTGCATCACTTCCCTCACTCTGCTAACCACCATTACCAGTTACCAAACACCACTTACCTACACACTATTCATTCCTTACAAAGGAACATCCCTCAGTACTCCAAGCCCCATACCATATTTACAACTAACCCCATACAACTATCACACCACCATAATTCACCACCTCAGACACAAGCTATGCCCATCAAATAGTCAATCCCACACCACTCTTAATTACACAGAACTCATCAACAAACTAGTCAAACATTATCTACACATGAAAACAGCACTGGTATGCTGCGGTGACATACACCCCAACCCAGGCCCACTCAGTCCAGATAGACCAGTCCCAGACCTAAATACAACCCTACTCCAAAGGCCTACAAACTCACTCCTCATCATAAATCTAAATATTAGAAGCATCTTAAATAAGGTCCATGACCTCCATGTCTTAATCTCCTTTTACCATCCAGATATTGTCATGCTGACAGAGACCTGGCTTAAGCCCCTAATTCAAGATAAGGAAATCACAGAACCAGGCTACAATATAA
Organism: Protopterus annectens; assembly: GCF_019279795.1. Classification (NCBI taxonomy): domain Eukaryota; kingdom Metazoa; phylum Chordata; order Ceratodontiformes; family Protopteridae; genus Protopterus; species Protopterus annectens. The sequence continues at coordinate 332,165,353 of NC_056735.1, forward strand.
TCAGAAATGACAGAGTTGGAAAAATGGGTGGAGGAGTAGCAATACTATATAAAACTCACCTTATCTTAGAAAAACTAAACATAACAACCCCAGACTTAGATAACACTGAACTCATCCTCACTAAACTGAAACTTAACCCCATCAACATTATAGGATGCTACATCCCCCCAGGGAACAATATTACCATCACAGAAAAACTACTAGAATGGATAATCAACACCCTTCTCCAAGAAAACATCCTATTAGGTGACCTTAATATTGACTGGGACAACAGCTCCAGTCTAAACCCTATCTCCCATATCAATCTACAAGGACTAACCCAACTAATAACTTCCCCCTCCAGAACAGATAAAAGAACCAAACATCAATCTATACTGGACTGGATACTAGTATCTCATCCTTCCCATATATCTCACGCTGGCTGCCTGCCAGATGCCCTCAGCGACCACCTACCTACATTTCTAATAAGAAGCAAAACTCCCCAACTGACCGAAGAAATTGTCAGGGAATGTAGGAATAGAAAAAACTTCAACCAACTCAACTTCAGTAATAACCTAAAATTATGTAACTGGACCCCCAAAAAAAAACTTTGGACCTTGATGAAGCAGTACTGTACTTCAATACTACCTTCATTAACATGCTTAACCACCATGACCCTCCTAGATCTACAAGAATCAGAACTAAACATGCACCTTGGCTAACTTTAAATACTAAAACATTACTCCGCGATAGGAACAAAGCATGGACAAACTATCATAAAAGCAAATCCCAGATAAATAAACAAACATACTGTCAGTTATGTAACAAAGTCAAACAACTTATTAAAAGAGACAAAATCTCATACTACCAAAATATGCAGAATAAATATATTAACAACACAAAAAAGTTCTGGGCTGCTGTCAACACTGTACTACAACCAAGGAAAACAACCACCCCCACCCCCAAAACAGTGAACAACCATGACAACATCCCCACTCAGCTCAACAGATTCTTCACAGAAACTATCCAAAACCTAGCCAACAACCAACTAAGCCCCAACAACCCATCCCCAACTAAAACACCTTCTTACCCCATCTTCACCTTCAGCCCAGTGCCAACCAAAATCATACAAAAAATACTCCTAAAACTTAGGCCTGCCTCTACAGCCACCAATAATATACCTTCCAAATATCTCCAACTTGCAGCTGAAGCAATAGCCTACCCTGTCTTCATATTAATAAACAGATCTATATCAGAGTACAAAGTACCCCATCTTTGGAAAATATCACATATTACACCACTACACAAAGGGGGTACCTCTGTAGAACTTAGTAACTATCACCCATAGCTATACTATCTCCTGTATCAAAACTTCTAGAGAAGGTTGTCCACGTGTAGAAAACAAATTACTATCCAGTCAGCAACATGGCTTCAGACCCTTCCATAGCACCAGCACCGCACTTACATCATTCACTAATACCGTCAATAACAACAGAAACAATGGACTGCTAGCATCTGCAACTCTCTTAGACTTATCTAAATCCATTGACATGGTCAACCATGAAAAACTGCTTCATACACTAACTACCCTAAATCTCAGCTTCTCTACTATTTATTGGTTTAAGAGCTACCTAGATGGTAGGCAACAAGCTGGTAAAATGGCAAAATAAGCTCCCTCCCTTACTGCCAGTCTCCCTAGGGATACCTCAAGGCTTCATCTTGGGTCCTCTACTCTTCTCCCTATTAGCCTCAATAGTCCAATATGCAGATGATACCACCATTATCTGTGCAGCCAACTCCCTTGACCACCTCCTCTCCCTAACACAAGAATGCTTTTCCCTGGCAGAAACATGGATCACTAACCAAAACCTCATTCTAAACCCAGCCAAAACTAAATTATTCCTGTTCAGCCCTCACAGATCTCCACCCTCCTCATCTAACTCTTCAATCTCCTCTCATAACAACGCCACCATCACACCCTACAGTCACGTCAAACTGCTAGACCTCGAAATTGACTATAGCCTAAATTTGACATTCATATCTCTCAGACCATAAAAAGATTCCACAGAAAAATGGGCTTACTCTATTGCAACAGTTTCTCACCAGTCACTCTAAGGTTACCACAGCCAGGACACACCTCCTATCGACCCTACTTTAAGCCTCCCCCCATACTCACCAATCCCTGAAAAACTGAGCTCAACAAACTTGATAGCTGCTACAATAAAATAACAAGATTTGCCACAGGATCACCTTCTAGAACCTACCATTGTGAAAGCCTCAGAAAACTCAATTGGCTAGAACTCCCCCTGATCCTTCAAGTCAACCAACTAGCACTTGCTCACAAAGTACTACATCATCCAGGCAACACACCAGCCCTGCAGCAACTACTCCAGTCTTACACCACTACCAGATCCATGAGATCAAGTACCCAACACCTCCTTAAGATAACAAACTTTAAAAATGAGGCAGGTAGATCCATTTATAGCCACATCATCTCTAAAATCTGGAACTCCCTTTCAGCCCACATAATAAATAACAACTCCACCATCCAATTCAAAAAAACTACTCAAAATATGCTTCCTGAATCACAGATTATGTACCTGTTTATTATCAGATCATGTTACTGGGTAATAACTCATATGTAACAGCTTATCTACTGCTTTTGTAATGTCTGCATGGGCTAATAGTATCACTGAACACAGTAAAGAAACCTAAAGGACATAGCATGTCTCTCGTGTAGAAATGAGTTATGAAGTTATCTATTCTATCTTCCTGCTATACTTGCTGTTAAACACCTCTCTAAAATGTATAAATTAATGTAGCCTGTGAATGTTGGCAAATACACTCTTTGGTTAACTCACTATCTTATATGTACTATACTTCTATAAGAAGTATAACGATTGTGAACTCTATATATTGTTTAATGAACCTTTTGGTTAATATGTCTTTCTCTTGTTAATGATTTTATTGCTCTGGAGCTTTTCTCCCCAGGCCTCCACTGAAAATGGACATATATCCAGTTGGACTCGGTTAACAAACGTAAAATAAATAAATGAATAAATTGTGACTTTTGATGTTGGGAAATTGGTATTACCTTATTTGGTAGAGGTAATATCAGTCTTATGATAGTAAACCATTAATATAAGCACATTGTTTTGTGAATAGTGTGTTTCCAAGAAGACATTCAGCAGCAGTAGGAAATGACTACAACATCTTATGCTTTGATAGTGAAAAATTCAAGTAAAAGAGCTGATGTACTGCAGCTCAGAAGTATTGTCAAATTTAATTTTGTCAGAGTAAGTTTGCATGGAAGAAACTCTATAGACTTCTGTGTCCAGGCTACTTGGTATGTATCATCTGGAATTAAGAGCAATGATGCATATTGGTATGGGGCCTATTTCAATGTAGAATTGGAAAATAAAGCAGTTATTTTTTATGTTAATAATCTTGTTGAACTGGTAAGTATACATTATTTTAAGAATATATACAATTGTTTGAGAAAATAAAAGAAGAAACATTTTATTCTGTTTTGTACTGCAGATATAATTGAAAAAATGATAAATTCTTTAAAAATATACAATTAAATATTCAGCCTTGATAAATTAGAAACACTGATGACTTTTGGACAGGGGGTTGGCAAGTTTTTTATAATTAAATAAAAAAGAACTTGATCCTACCAAAAACAGTGATGCCACCAATCAGACAAAATCAATCAAAAAGCATCATGTGGAGAACAAAAGCAGTCAGTAACTCAGTTATATTAGATATATTTTCAAACTCTAGCCTTGTTAAAAAGTACTTTCAATCACCATCTCAGAACTTCCTCAGAAGACACAATACCTAAGTGTAAAAAGTACTAACTTAAAAATATTTCTGTCAGCATCTTGTGAAACGTCAACCAATGACTGTTCCATTCCAAAATGTATATTCACTCACTATCATACGATAAATACAAAATGCAAAAACGATACTTAATAGCACACCTATTACTTGTATAACATCATTAAAAAACAGTTAACAACCCATCATTAACCAAATTCACTCTTCAAAGTATTAAAATAAATTGCAAAAATAAAAAAGTCTTGAATTATTTGTAATCTAAAAGCTTGATTAATGCCTTGAAACTTGGTTTCTTTCACTCTCAAAATATTGTTAATGGAGATAAGCATATAACCCGGGAGGTTGGAATGCATTAAGACAAAGCTGCACCTCACTTCTCTAAACTCCAACAGATCTGATTAACAACCACCCCTTTCATTTTTAGCAACCTTTTTCAATATAAAAATGTAAACCTCTCAAACATCTTGTACTGCCTGATATGCCTAAACAGGGTATTAGTGCAGTCACTCTTTTTTATTGAATAATTGTGCTCATAAATGCACTCCCTAAGTGTCTTCTCAGTCTTTCCAATACATGTTGTAGTATATAAACTTCAAATTTTCAGAGTTGCAAGTACTGTCATCACAAATAAATACATACAGAGACTTCAACCAACTATAGTACAAAAAGTTCCTAAAGCATTTAAATATTAAATTAATTGAACTATGTCATCACATGATACAAAATTTAAAAGATATAATTAAGCTGACATAAAAGCAATTAACCAAAATGCTAATTTCTCAGTGACCTATGCTTCAAAGACACAGTTAAAACTAATATATTAATTAATGCCAGCATACAGTACATGTTGTGGCCCACAACAAGTGGCATGGCAAAACAATACTGCATTACACAAGCACATGTCAAGTGATATAGACACCCTGTGGATCAGACACATAGTAGCATTTCCCTGCATCGATGGTGCGGACGGCAGGGATGTGGCACAGGTATCATCACATGCACAAAGTGTGGTGCGAGGGTGCTGTAGACCTAGGCTGTGCCAAACAGTTGACAGCATGCGTGTGAATCAGGAAGGGGTGCGGGTTAGATGGGCCATGGAGAGGTACCATGTGTGTCTGTAGGTGACCTGCATGTGACAGTGGTGTTTGAGTGTGTGAGTGTACACAGTCAAGCAAATGCTAGCCCTACATGTGTGTATGTTGGACACCTGTGGACCGTACATAGTAGAGTGGACAGTTCACCGTCTCTGGCCATGAACACGGGAACTGGTTCTGCCAGGAGTAGCACTGGCACCACCATGCCCAAAGTCAGATGCAGTGCTAGTACCTGACGGTGATTGCAAAATGCTGGGGCTGTGTCTCCAATGAGCCCACCCAGGACCACGTACCCATGGCCTGCCACATCATGGTGTGAACAGCACACTTCCCTGTGTAGCACTGGAGGTACTGCCACTATGGGAGCATGACTGTGCAAGGCCATGTGGACTCTCAGCAGATGGTGTTGCTGACCTACATCCACATATCTGACACCCAACTCCAACCAGATGTTCCAGCAAAGACAATGTGCAGTACAAGACAGACACTGTCTCACCCACCTTCTGTCCACTGCATCAGTAAACTGATCTAGGGTGTCCCCAATGCGGTGGAGGCAGTCAGACTGTGCTACATCCATAACCCTAAGTATGCATCTGATGTTGCATTCAGAATGTGCCTGTGCCTCTATGATGGTGTGAAACATGCATCCAGTGACCCATGATGTGACATTTGCAACAGGTGGTAGATAGACAGCAGTCCTCCTATGAGGACCCCTGTCAATGCACCTTTGTAGGACCTCACCAGCTCTTTGGCTATGGCCTGTGTCTACACTCACTGATGCCATAGTTGCCATACTGTCCTGTTCAATTTCACCCCCCTCTGACTGTCCAATATCTGTGGCCTCTGGGGAGTGGGTATATGTGGGCATACTGATTGTGTGCAGTGACAATGGGGACAAAAGTGGGATGTCAACCTCTGGGACAGATTCAGCCCCTGACAACCCCACCTGTGCCTCACTATGGCCACCATCATCATCAGAGTCTGATGAGACACTGACATCAGGTTGTGAGGGGGACAGACTCCAATCCCCCAGGTCACCTGTGAAAATCAAGACAGAAGCAGTACATTACTACCTGCACTTTTATGTATAGTAATCCATACAGACTTATACAAATGATGATCCACAACTGTATTATCAGTCTCACATCTTCACATCTTCTCTTCCATGCACAACAGACAAGCTCACACCAACATACACAGCAAGTCAAGCTCTTTATAACATGCACTTCTACTACATCCAGGTAAATTTGCCAGTACAATCTGCCTGTAAGGTATGCAATATAACACTATATGTGATAGAACTACACATACAACCCAGTAACCTATCTTGAGAATGATATACCAGTACTAGTGTCACTGCCTCAGGTATGTAGCATTTCCCTTTTGTGTTTAAACAGGCATCTTGGAGTAATTGCCTCATATATATCAGGCTGTGTAGCCACTCATAACTATAAGTGCAGACGTGTCAATGGTCATTCAAATACACACCTGTGACTAACCAGTCTATGAACTGTAGTTAACTGTTCCAGAATGGAACATACAAATATTCTACTCTGGCTAAACACAACATTTATACATAGAGCAATATGGCAGTCCTTAGCTCTCATAAGGTATATATGATCCATAAAAAACAGTATCACACTTACCAGGTACAGGTCCATGGATTTGGGCCACACCTGACAGACATATGAAAAGGTGAGGGAGAGGTATTGTCAGCACCACCATGGTTTGCAGCACTACAAGGTAATATGTCCATATATCCATATGTTCAGTAGCTATTGTGATACTGCCTTTATTGCAGACATTCTGAGTATGTGTGCACAAATGAGTGCAAACTCTAACTCCCCTCAGTGCAGATAGATCTAACACCCATGTACAGCTATGTACAGCTTGCCATGATGACTGGCACAGTAGTACACTGGTGAACACAGTATGCTTATCTGGCTGCTCCTCTGCTGTGGACACTGTGGCACCCACCTCCACAATGTATGGTGTGATGGATGCCTGGGAGCTGTCATGTGTTCCTAGGTTCACCAGGAATTCCTCTGTGGCTGAGAGGGGTTATTCTGTCGCAGGCCCTCCACCAGTGGCAGCACGATCCCTGCAACAGCAGCTGCCCTTCATCGTGCAGCATTCAGCATGTCTGTGACCTGGTGTCAGACCTGCTCATAGGTCGTGTCCTGTAGGTCAGTCTGATTGACATCCTGCACAAGGTCTGCCCACAATGCTGTCTGCTGCTCCCAATTATGCCTCCCCCTGGACAACAAGATCTGAAAACAATACAAACTTACTATAGTATATGTTCCCTGGAGGCTTCATATCGCTCAACTATATAGATGTTTGCAGAATGTCAGGATGTTTGCCTCATAGTTTTGGTCATTTTCGCACAAACTTCTGGATTTCTGATAAATATTTAAACACTGTTGCTGAGTATGAGCCTTGGTCCCCCCATAAATTATGGCTTTGTCCTGCTTTCATGCTGTAAGAGGTTGACAAGTATGTTAGGCATAGCCATCAAACAACCAAACAGGGACATATGTCAACAGAAACGGGGACTTAGCCATAGTACATCAGGGATATTCAAGGTCACTTTTAAAATGTTAGAAGTATGCATGTGAGACAATGAATGAATGATGGAGGTGAATTACAATACATCCTTTGATGCTACAGGAGTGTACACCCTTACACCATTGTCACAATGTATTATGTGTAATCCACTAGCTTTCCTACAACAGCCAACCACTGTAGGAGGGATTGACAGGGACAAGCTGAGACGTGATTGAAAATCAGGAACAATTGAAAGGCATACCTGTATGTGTAGGACAGCAGAGTATCACTGACATGTCATTTGCATAGATCTAAGAGAGGCTTACTGTTGTAATCTCTGTTTCCCATACCTCCATCCTCCCATCTGCATCCTGTTATATGGAGAAATCTATTACATACCTGGTGGAGTACAATATTCCTTTTTTGAACTTTGCTTCTGGTAATATTTTGGAAATACACTCTCCGTGTGAGTTAAGCCTCATACATACCTGTTCCCCATAAGCAGCTGCTTGCCTTTTAAAGGTACGGCTCATTAGAGGTAATTGCCGTTGCACTAATCTGAAGCTTAGAATTGCTAACTGGGGCTAAAACAGCTGAATTGCACTATCATTGGCCAATGACATACCACCACAGTGCAATATATAAGGCCTTCATGTAGACCTGGGCCCCTTTCTTAGTTGTTAAATTTGACATTACTGAGGTATGAAGAGCACATCATTGTGGAGGGTAGGCACTAAAACTGTCAACTGAAGAGATTTATTGAGTATGTCCACAGTTTAGTCCCATGACATTGTGGTCATCTGGCAGTTCACCTGCAAGCTTGTGGTTGAGGTCAGTAAGGAAAGAGACACACTTGAGAGTCAGACTTCATACCAGTCAGAATATGCATGCTAATGCAATAGCTGCTATTCTATTAACCTACTATCTTTGTAGGGGCAACCCATTACACATGTCATTATCTGTGGACCTTAGCCCACCCCCATTACATATGGCTGCACCCGGATCCCTTGCTCTTGGGGGTTGGGAGGTATAGTAGGCCTGTTGCAGCTACCTTTACACACAGCTGTGTATGCTACAGGCTGCAGCTGGACACTTTTGAGGACAGCAAGCTTTAAGTGTAACTGTGGCAGCTATTGTTGTTACTGCAGAGCCAGGGTAAGGGTACCTTGTGCAGTCCAATTGAGGCATATGATTAAGATACGTCTGTTATGCAATGGTGCCAATAACAGAGAAGTAGGCAACATGGGTCTATATTATTTGAACAAAGTTTTATAACTTTGAATACCATATGGGCGACGCCATATGGTTGAAGTTATAAAACTTCGAATAATGAAAAAAATAAATAAATAAAAGACTAAACCCTAAACTAAGGGTTGTAGGCAGGGGGGCTTTAACACAGTAGGTGACTTATAACTTCAACCATATGGTGTCACCCATATGGTATTCAAAGTTATAAAACTTTGTTCAAATAATATAGACCCAGCAACATATAGTTAGGCTATATGGATATGTGTAGTGTGTCCCTACCTGCAGGCCTCTGACTTGCAAACTAGGTAGCAGTTCATTAACTAGCAGTAACATGTGTGGATTAGGATTTCATGACTCGGTCATTACTTGCTGTCTTCACAATAATGTAATTGAACTGCAACACAAAACTGGATTTGAACCTAGGACTGTGTGTGGCAATGTACTGCATACAAGGCATTTAACAGACTGCACTACTAAGTCACTGCAAAAGCATGTGTATTTGCATGACATATGTGCACATATACAGGCTGTGACAAACATTTCTACATCCATAAGTTTGTCCATGACTTTATATGACTATATTTCTGCACCAGGGTACCAGTTATACATATACTTTGCCATTGCTGCCTTAGCAGGTGTCTTTCCACAAGATGCTGATAAAAGGGCACATATACCTGCTATCACAGGCCTCACTTACATCCATTATTATGTCTTTAGCTGTCTATTAGTGTATTATTGCACCAGAGTCCAAAGTTAACTCACAATTTTCTCAGTTTTTATTTCAGTTACATTCCTAATGACTGTAAGTGGCAATCAGTATCTTTTGCTGGAAACACTTGTTTTAAGTCAAATCTGTGTGGTGTGGTGGGTTAATGCAATGAGTTGTAGATGAGAGGGGCCTCAGATTGAAACTTTGCAGAGGTGTTTATTTTGCACATGTGCCTAACAATGTAATAAACACATTTAATCATTAAAGCTCATTTAAGCTTAACTAAGCGAAGTGGCGCAGTGTGCCACTCCACGCAAATCTGCACTAAAAAATATAAAGACAATAAAAATGGGGGATAGGAAAATGATGAAATGGGGGCAAGTGGGTGAAAACCATAGTGAAAGGCAGGTAGGGATGTACAGGAAGGGTGTAGGAAAGAAGCATTGCTATCCATATCTTGAACAGCAACAGCTGTGCATTTTGACAGATTTTGTAAATGGATTTGGACTCACAAACCTCAGAGATAGGGGTAAGAACAACATAACTGGGTTGTCAAGCCAATTAGACCAGATTAGTGGTATCTAGTGTACAGATGTGCGACATAGAGGGCTATGTATAGGGCGATATTTTTTTTGGGACAGGTGCCCATTTTTTTTTATAAGGTGAGAGTGCAGTGTAGGTTAAGGGACATAGGTACATGTGGGGAGTTGGTAGGACAGCATGTGTTTGCAGACAGATAAGACAGAAGACAGGGGTGGTGTGTGACACATGAGAGGGTAAACATTTTAAATGATGTGGATATTTTGGAATCCAACTCATGCATACCTGCAGACAGCATCATGACTCACATCCCCACCCATGGGACAGTTGATACTGCTCATTCACTTCCCTGAGGGTGGCTGTGCTGAAGGCTGGGTGCCAGGGAGAGCCTGCCCACCAGGTTGTCCAGTGTGCTCTTAATCTGGTGAAGGTGGTCTTCATAGCTCCAGTGAGCAATCCTGTGTGCCATGACCGGCAGTTGATCCGGGCTGACTGCAGCTTCTCTGCCACCACTTTCATGGGGCACCACTGACCTGCATCCCACATGTGCTAGGACCCAGTACCACAACCAGTGGAGGCAAGGTAGGTGGATCATCAGGAATTGGCGTACCCTGATGTGATGCGGTAACGGAAGTATAGCAATAAATATCGGTTAGTTATTAACAAAACGTTGTTAGTAATAACAGCATAGCAAATCATTGCAAATAATGCACTTGTATATCAATGCATATTATGTGAAACACTGCAATAAATAACAGAACAGTCAGTATAATAGCATGCCAGTAACAGTTTCAGAATAAGACCAAAAAATAGGCAATTTAACAAGATATGTTAATATGCATCTATTATACTATATAATAATATAACAATATAACATGCCCCAAAAACAGTTAATGTATCAACATATGTTAATAGTAAACCATAACCAATGAATAACAGTAATAAATAAATGAAGATAAGGGGTGGAGAGAGAGAAAATTAGCCCATTAGTAACATTGTAGTGTACTTCCTTGACAACAGTGCTACTGTCTACTATACAGGTCTTTATTTTCTTTATGTGTACAGTGAGTACAAGTATCCTGTAGCTGATTTAGCATGTACATACCTCTCAAGATATTTGCACAGAACACTATGGACCAAATGGTAACAACTGTAGGTACACACCTACACAGAACATGTGCACTTCAGGTGGACCTGTAAAACTACCAAGGTGTTCTGTGGGCTGAAATGGTGATACTTTGCCATCTAGGTACTTATTGCCATGGTATTCCTATAACAGGCAGATTACACACTATTAGTTACATACCATGAAATTGTGACACTTGGGAGACATGTATCTGAACAATACAGAAACTAAATAGCAGTCATGTCTTGGTTGGCAGGCATAGGAATAGAACCCTATAGCAGTGACTGCAGGGGCCATCTGCACTGAACGTATTAATCAACTGCAGCAACTTTTAACAGACACTCCAGGTATACAGCCATACCAGGATTACACATATTATTTCTGACTGCACATTGCTGATTTTTCACATTCCTGCTAATGATTTTAACAGTCTGGGAAATCTAAACACACAAATATCTCCTCATAATATGGGCTACCTCACCCATTTACCTGTAGTTCCTGTGTAGAGAGAATTTTTGAGCATTATGTGACTGCTCCTGTAATATTTATTGCTACATACCACTGGATTTGAACCCAGGTCTGTGTGTGGCAAAATGTTCTATATACAGAACATTTAACAAATTGAGGTACTGAGTCACTGCTGATTACTGACGGCTATTTGCCTAGAGCTTACCTGGAACCAAAATATGACCTGGCAGTACTACTCCAGTATTATACTAGACGGCAGTGACAGTACAACACACTTGCATGAAATACAAGCATAACGCAGATAGTAGGTACGTACACTATATATCAATATAAACAATGCTGGTGTGAACAATTTATTGTTAGTGGGTTGAAATATTTATGAAGTCAACAAACAATATCAGTTCATGCAGTGGGCTACCTCACCCATATATTTGGATTACCTGATGCTTGTGGATGACAGAGCATTATGTGAATAATACTGGCCTAGAGACAGCCTTGAATGGCATTCCATGAGTTAAACAATAAAATTGGCAGCTGTTACATTTGCATTCTATAGCTATTACAGTGTTATACTTGACTGCAGTACCTTACCTTACAACTCTACTGGAATGGTTACAACAAGGCAATCCTGATGTACACCATTTTCCTTGGTGTTATTGGTATTGTCTCATGTGTTATTGCACAACAGTTGGCATAATTTATTTCTGCAACACAGCTCTAATTCCACATTTATTGCACTACAGACTTTATTGTATATACTTTAATGCAGTGACTGGTATTGTTTCATGTTTTTATTGCACACCAGATGACATTATTCATTTCTTGCAATACAGTTCTAATTCCACATTTATTGTACTACAGACTATATTGTATATACTTTAATGTAGTTACTGATATTGTTTCATGTTTTTATTGCACTACAGTTGGCATTACTGTCTTCTTGCAATACAGCTTTAATTCCGCATTTATTGCACTGCAGACTTTATTGTATATACCTTCATTCAGTTAATGCTTTACCCTTTCCTGCTTATTTCACTTGAGTTAGCATAATACAGCTGTACACATCACACTCATGGTGCACCTTGGCCAGGCACCCAGTGTGTGACTCGACATTGCGAGCTCTCTCTGCTGCAACTGTTGGGAGAGAACGACACCATTATACATACCAGTTTTGCAGACATTCAGATTAGATATTGGTGAAACAGAGGTAAAATTACTTACATACTTGTGGGGAATTCCCTGCCCAAGCTTCTTGGACCCAGGTGTCAAAGAGTTCCCCCTTTTGATGTTTCAGGTCATCATGGTGGTGACAACACTGCTCACCTGTGCAGGGATATGAGTAACACTGGTGAGTTCTCTGGCCAGCTGGTCCCAGGCCTCCACCTTACACTCTGACCCCTTGAAACCTCCCTGCAGCAGCCAGTTGTCATGATTTTTAACTAGGAGTCCAAACATGACCCTGGACTCCAAAATGCCCCAACCCTGCACCCAAAAATGCTCACCTTCACCAATACTAGTCATATCACCCATCAGAGGAGGAACTCCAATGGATTCTGCTGTATTTCCACTTTTTTGGCCTTAATATAGGCTGTTTTCCCACCCTTACATGTCATTGGACAACTTTTGAAAAAGGTGCCACATCACTTAGCACTATGCAGACCAGCCCAACTGAGCTAAGAAATGTAAAAACTTGCAGAACCAGAGCCTTAGCAGAGAATAGCAGCATGCAGACCAGCCAAGCAGAGCCCAGCTGCACATAAACATTGGCAGACGTTATCATGTTTATGTGTTGCTTAGCCATATCTTAGCGGGTCTCAGCAGAGCTTAGCATAGGTCAGCAGAGTCATATTCTAAATTAGCCTGCAAAATTTGTATATTAAAATTAAATACTTATTTTCATTCCATGTATTCAAACCCTGGACCTACTGCACATGAAGTCAGCACTCTACCCATTTAGCTACATGGATAGTAAGAAACTGTTATGCCTTCACATATACCATTGAACTACTTATAAGCAGTGTTGAGCTCCACACCATGCTGCACAAACATGCTTAGATATGCTTAAACATTGCAATTAAATAATTAATTAATGACATCTGGTTTCTATTTTTAGTCTTGCAGGTGTTTGCTGTCTCATGTTTTTTATAAAAAAAATAGATAAAAATAAAACACTTGGACAGTGCAGAGAGTCTCTTACTCCTCTTTGGACATGGTTATCACTACAACACTCCCTGCACTGATTCAATAACCATGTTCCTCAGCTCTCCCTTGACAATGCACCATCATTAATATACATGACATACTGCCAAGGGGGAACTGTATATATGGACATGATACATTCAGGGTTTTATGTTTTTTATTAAATCCTAGGGATTGTTTTCTGGTTGTGGGTTGTTTTCATTCTTTGGATAAGGTTTTATTTTTATTGTTGTCTTCCTTACGGTTCTTGGTTTGTTTCAACAGATAGATGTATTGTAAATAGGTGAAATAGTTAGATAGAACCCTCACTTTGCAATGTTTACTCATGTAACTTCATGTCAAAAACAGGAAATAGTAAATAGTAATTCAACATAATATAAACATCTCCATATTGTGACAAGCAGTGGGTTTGCACGACTGTTAGCAAAGTGTATATGCATGTGAGATACACATATTTGAGCTTAGGTAAGCAGTGCACAAACAAGAGCCACATTGCTAAAACCTGACAGTCAATATTGAATCTATGAAATAGAGCTGGTGCTTTACTGACTCTGTGGCACCATGTGGTAATTCTTTGTTACATTCTTTTTTTGACCCATATGGTACTGGGTTTGAATACAAGTGTATCTAATACTTTAAAATACTTTTCATTACAGAGTGATAATGAATTACATGAGTTGTTTATATGAGATGTGTTGCTGCATTTTGCTGCCGCTCACCATCGCGACACATTGGTGTGAGATGCACACCTCCTCACAAGCATGGAGCTCAGAAAGTGAAGGGATCTATTTCTTTTTCAGATAGTTATGTGTGTTGTGCATGATTCTATTTTTGACCCTATTAAAGGTGTTAAAATGTGGTAGATAAGAAAGTAGTAAAATGGGAAGTAAACAGGGGGAAGAACAAAATCTGACAGTTAGTACTGAGTCTCTGGAATGCACCTGGTAATTAACCAACTCTGTGGTAGCACATGTTAATGCAGCTAATGTAGTGATACATTCCTTTTTGGGGGCAGATGGTACTGGGTTGGAATACAGCTGTATGTAATACTTTTAATTACATTTGCATTACCATTGCTGTGCATTGGTGTGCGATGCCCACCATCATACAATAATGCATTAAAGAAAAAAATGGGAAGATAGTACGGTGGTGAAATGGGGAGCAAGCAGGGGGAAGAACAAAGGGAAAGCAGGGCAGGAATGCATATGAGGGAAGTAGGAAAGAACCATAGCTATCAATTTCTTTAACAGTGTGCAGTGAACGTATCTGCCAAATATTAACTGAATTTAGACTGTCACCTCCAGACAGAGGGGTGACCACAACACAATCATGTTGTATAGCCAACTGGATTGATTCAAGTGGGTTAAGAAGACAAGTGTTCAAAATGGAGAGCTATGTATGGGACAATTTTTTTTTTGGGACATGTGCCCATTTTTTTTTGAGAGTGAGAGAGAGAGAGAGCAGTGCTGGGGAAGGGACATAGGATTGTGTGAGTAAGGTATGTTGGGTAGGTGATGAAGCAATTGCACAAAGACAAGACAAACAAGACAAGAGACAGGGATGGTGATGGAGACAAAGGCTGTGGGACACCATAACTGGGGTGATGGGTGGGAACATCATGAGCTCATGGTCATCAAGTTGGGTGATAGTGAGAGTTGAGTTCTCACCCACTGGACTGTCATCACCATCACCTCACTCCACCACTCACTGGAGTGCCTGATGTCTTTGTCTCTTCCTCCTTGTATTACATAAAATGAGGGTGAGCAGCTTCTCCAGCCATTGTAGGCATGCACCAACAGTGTGGGCCACAACCCTACACACCATCCCTGGCAATTCAGCATGGGTGATAAAATCACCACGTCCACCACTGCTCCCAGAGGGCACCACTGGACTAGCCACCAGAGCAAGACTACCTGAGGGGGCAGGTAGTGTAAGGGTACCAGAGGCGATGTTGCCAGGTTGGTTCCCAAATGTGTTGGGTAATGGTGCTAGAGCCAGTGGGGGGGGCAGGCAGATCCTGTGGTGCAGGCCTATTCCACTGTGCAATGGAGCATTTAATGATGTGGTGCACATGGATGACATGGGCACATTTTGATGACATGTAATAAAATAAATAAATAAAAATAAAATAAAAATAAAATAAAAAATAGAGAAGATAAGGGTTGGAGTGAGAGAAAAAAAAGAGATAAGATTAGTATCCTCACATGTGACATGCAATGCATTGATACAATTAAATGACTCTGTCTTAACTTTTTCTTTTAAGACTACCAGTGCCTAACAGATGACTTTTCCTTTTAAGACTACCAGCTCCTAGTAGATGCACACTATACTACAGAATGCAGCAAGTACTCCTTGACATGTGCATAAATTGCTCATATGTGTGTTCCAGTTATATAGATTACAGGAGGGCTTGTGTGCCACTGGTATAGAGCTTTAACTTTAAACCTTTAAATTACACATAATTGAAGAATTAATAGTATTGTATAGTTGGGAAGTGTGGTCTTTGAACCCACAACCACTGATTAAAGTCTAATATTGTACTCTTGGTTTACGCTACAGACTAGTGCATGCATATTTGCTTTTACAGTTGAGATATGCATGCTCAATTTGATAAACTCTATAAAATACCAAAAAAGCTATCTTTATCTTTTGATGGTAGACTAACACTACTATTCTGCTGCATATATACCGCATGCTTCCCTCATCCTTGCCAGTGTAGCCCCATGGGTTCATATATTGACCCCATGGTCTCTGGCAGCTGTGGAAATAAATTAACAAAACAGAATACCATTATGAATGCCAGTCTTGCCTATATTTGGCTTTTAAGTCTTACAAATACTCTCTATGGTTGATACTTACACAGGTGTGAAATGCCCACAGTCCTAAATTCCCAGATTCAACAGTCAAAGATATCCCTCTTCCTCCTCCAGAGTTCATTATAGTGATGCCTACATTGTTTACCAGTGTGAGATATACCAGTGGCACTGATTACAGACTGGGCTGAACTATCCCAAGCTTCCGACTTGTATTGGGAGCCAGAACAGTCCCTCTGCAAAAGACTGGCACTGGGGTTCTCAACTAAGAGTCCAGTAAAAATCTTGGACTTGTAGACACCCCATCTCTGTGTTCTAAACCTGAATGAAGAATGATGATTTCCTGCCAATTCCAGTCATTGCATTTACTGGGAGTGTATACACTGTTTGAAAATGTTGAGCTCTGCTTACCATCGCACACATATGGTGCTTGGCAGTTCACATGTTCAAGCTTTGTGTTTGCACAATAATAAGTGGAGCACAGCAGTAGCAAGCAAAGGAAATTCGAGATTATTCGATGTATAGGCAGTTGTATATGTGTGTTAGACAAATGTGAAAACCATGGCAGTCCAGATAGCAGAAATATATTTACAGAAATAGTACACAATACACCCAAAGGCATACATTTGAGAATAAATGTGATAATACATAGATAAATGAATACATAACTGACACAATACTAGTGCCTCAGCCCTCATACATATGATTAGTATCAGCTGCACCATGTCAAGTGTTATAAGTGAGAATGACTATAATGAGAAGTGGAACAGCAGTAAAGGTATATGGACTATGCTGTATTCGAACCCAGAATCATATATATGTCAGTCCTACTGTTGCCAGAAGAAGGTTGAGAAAATACTGTCTATGTTGCAGTTCATTGTTATAAACTGCAATGTCACAACAGTAAAACCAAGGCTGCACACACTGTACTAGAACCCAAGACCATTTATACTCCAACCCTACACTTACAGCTGCTGCCATAGGACTAGTTGCATTTACTAATCATTCTTAAGGTCTCACTGTTAACCACTGCACAATGTCATTTAGTGGATTTGTGTGATGCCTAATAGTATTATTATAATGTATCTGATTTCTGTTTTTTAATGTCTGAGTCCTGTTTGGCAAGTTGTCCTGCTTTGGCTAAGTGGCACATCATGCAAACAGTGCCCCCCCCCTAAAAAAACGAGAGATGTACTTGAAATGAGGAAAAGTAATCTATTATATACATACTAGAAAATGTTATCACACATGAGATATGTCTGCATAAGTTTGGATTAGAACTCTTACTCCAATACACTTTCAGAACACATGATGGGTGCCATATCCCTCTTTGCCAATCAAACAGCTTTGCAGTAAAGAACTTAAATCACTATGCACACAACCAACTGAACTTAAATCACTATGCACACAACCAACTGCAACAGCATCTACACTGATAGCAAACCATACACGTGATGTAGTGCACCTAGTGATCATACAACCTGTCATGATTATTGCTTGCAAATCTACAGCTCTGCCTTATATTTCTGTGTTTGTTGGCCATTCTTCATTTATCTGAGCAGTGATCTGAGACATGCAGTGTGTAAGCCATTTTTATATCATTTGCCTTTAAAATGTGTGAGGATACTAAATGGAAATAATATCATATGCAGTTGCCAACAAATGAAGGGCAGGTTGGATATTAAGGAACACAACCTGTGACATGTGCTGCTTACTTACATTTCCAGCCTTTGTACATCTAACCTGACATGCCCAGTGAAAGTAAGACAGACAGCAGTGTTGTAGTGTTTTCCTTTTCCCAACTACTAATCATTCACAGTTGCAATCTATTAAAACAAACACTGAGGGAATGCCTGCACTATGTTTACATCTCCTACATGAATCCAAATGTTGGGGAATCAACAATTCTAATGAGTTCACACCTAATTTGCATATTCACATTGCTAATAGCCCTGAATCTAGACATCCATGTAGCTAGGCAAATTGATGGTGAGGAGAGTTGCATATGTTTGGAAGACTGCAAAAAACTTTTTTTCTTCAGGCTATATCTGTACAGAGAAGTACTAAACTTCAGAAGGTATGCTTCCATTTTTTCACCTACATACTGCATATGTTGGGAATGTATTTAAGAAAAATCTGAATCAAAGGCTTTTACAGTTTTATCTGAATATGTATTAGTTAGAAGTGTAGCAATGGCATGGGCATGTCTGTCAAGCCATTTCACAGGTATACATTATTGCCAATACATGAAAATGGAATGCTGTGCAATAAATATGTGCAAAAGTTTCAGAGAGAGGTTCTTTGATAGCAACTTTAGCATTTTTAAGATGGTTTGTTAGTAAAATGGGTCAATTACCTATTGTTTTGGTTGAGGGGTGAAAAGCTGAGTTATTGTTATGGCACAAACAAGGATGGACTGTTCTTTTGGAGGGAGCGAAGGTGAGTTACTGTTATAACACAAACAAGCATGGACTGTTGTTTGGGGGGAGCAAAGCTGAGTTGCTGTTATGGCACAAACAAGGATGGACTGTTCTTTTGGGAGGGGAGCAAAGGTGAGTTACTGTTATTGCACTCTCCTTGTTTTGCATCCTGCCTGTTGTTAGTATTTCACATCTGTAGACTTTTTATGTTTCTCCAGTGGGTAATACTGACTGGCTAACTTTTCTGTTTTATCTGGAAACAGTTATTTGTTTAGTTATGTGATACTTATGTGTGTTATCTTTTTGTTGTCTTTTAGGACACCTACGAGTATACAACCCAGGTGTGTCAATCCATGAAGACCCCCCCTTCACCAATGCTGAGAACCAAGTGATTGTATATGGCTTTAGGCAACATGGTGCATTTCTGCTGGAAAGGGGACGGGAGCATATAGTACACAGGATGGAAATATTGCAGCAGATAGTAGATGATGTCAGTGCCGTGAGTGGCCACGGCAGGACATATGAGCAGGTGTGCCAGAGGCCCACTGACATGATCACATCTGCATGGAAGAGAGTAGATGCAGTAGGCTGTGACCAGATGGTTACCAGGGAATGGCTTGCTAGAGAAGCACCACTAATCCCCAATGAATAGTTCCTATGCAATATCAGAAATTCAGACAGCTCTCAGGAGAGTACAGTACAGCATATCCTTGATGTCAGTGCAACAGTTCTGAGATAGCAAGCACATCTCAGGAGGAATTTCCAGGTAGCCTTTGCTATCTGAACAGTTGAATACTATTGTATAGTAAAACAGTTGAAATCAATGAGTTACTTCTGTGTCACATGTCTTTTTTGGGGTGGGAGTGAAGATTGCTAAAGTTATAAACGTAGGTTAGAGTTGTCAGCCACATTCTTGTTGAAATTACAGTTAATGGACATATAAAGGGGTAAATGTATTACCCTCTGTGTTACTATTAATTGTGATGAGGTTACCTTTACCTCTTGCTTAACTTCTTTCCAGGACTGTCAGGACTACAGAGGAGCATCTCATCTGCAGATGGTAAGGCAAACATTTTTGTCAGTGCTGCTGAGTAATTTAAAGAAATATTGTAGCATGTGATATTGATCTCAGGCCTGTTGTGTGTATTGCTGTACTGTCTGTAATAGTGGCAGCAGCATTAGTTTGTTAGCATATACTGCACTACAGTATTGCTGGTATTCATTTATTCCTGTGTTTCTTGCTTTTTATCACAGGTGATCATGAGGGTGGGAGTGTGGGCCCTGTGCCACCTGCTGTCAGTGTATCAGCAGACTCTGATGATGATAGTGGCCAGAAATGACACAGTTAGGAGGTGCAAAGGTTGAATCTGACACTGAGGTTGACATACAGCCATCCTCTGCATTTCCATCAGACACAGTCAGTAGGCCTATGCCTACCCAGTCCAGTGATCCCACAGATATTGGACAGGTGGAAGATGAGGACATTGATTAGAGAAGTGTGGCTGCTGGGGTTTTACTGCCTGTTGAGTCAGACAAAAAACAAAGTGTAGGTGAGGTGCCATGCATGAGGATTGCAAGGGATGCTTGGATGGGGCCTACTGTCCCTCCTCCACCTGTTGCAGTTGTCTCTTCCCATGCCACACAGTGTATGTTTAGGGCCATCATGGAGGCACAGGCACATTACCATAGGTGATCCAGACAAATTTTCAGGGTTGTGGATGAGGCGCATTCTGACATGCGTGACAATTCACTGGATCAGATGAATGAGATGTTGGAATGATGGGTATCTGTGATGGTCCGGAGGGGTGTCTGTCATGGAACAAGCAGTGTCCTTAATGGAACATTTGCTGGTAGTGAACAGCATCCTTTTGGGCATAGGTCAGCCACATCATCACATCTACTGTCAGCCAACGTCTCTATGCCTGATCACGCACCCATAATTGCAGTAATTTCACTGCTCGATCAGTGAGTGTGCTGTTCACACTCAGATGTGGCAAGCCTGGATGTCCCTGTGAAGAGAGCTCATCCAGCAGACATTAGTCACATTCATTTAGCAGCACTGCATCTGACCTTGGGAATGGACATGCCAGTATAACTCCTGGCAGAGCCAGTTCACCTGGTCTGGGATCACAACGATGAAATGCCACCTCTTCCATGCATGGCTCACACCTGTCTGACATACCAAGATGTAGACCCAGCACAGAACTTGACTGCATTCATTCAGACACACACACCAATTTCACCTGGAGAACCCATACAGACACACACAACAATTTCACCTGGAGAACCCCTACAGACACACACAACAGTTACTCATTTTGTCTCACTGGCTATTTGTTGGTTTATCCACATGTCTGCCTTCTTCTCTTTCATACTCACACACACTCACTGACTTTGTAATTCAGACTAGGGTTCCTGCCCTCCCACACAATATCCTATGCAAGTGATGATAACTGTGCCATATCCCTGTTTTCTATCTATTTGGATTCAGGGATACAAAAGCTTTGTGTCTGATGATCAGGGTGCATAACTAACTTAGTGTTTAGTATATCTGCATTTGTAGTGTTGAACTGGCAATTGTACCTTTGACTTATACTGGCCTTGGAAAGTTAAACAGTTGATAGTATCAATATTTCCCAACTTTATAGTGAATGATCTCATGTGGGTTGTGAAATCAGAAACTGCAGTGTGTATCATTACTTTCTAACATCTCTCTTTAATCATATGGTGCTAAACTGAGGGCATGCAGTGATCATCAGTACTTCTGAGAGGTATGACTGCATGAAGTTTTGATGGCTGAGGCCTACTACTTAGAAATGGACACAGAAGTCAAATAAGTCTCAGCTGTCACATGTTAATGTAAGTTCTGTACAGGTCTCCCATCTTTTACTAGCTTACCAGACCAAGTATTGAAATACTAGGATATGTCACACAGTCATATTAGTAAACAATATACTCCAGGTGCAGGACTTGCCTTGTAAATGCAGCAGTTGACACAGTTTTAGCTCAGGGCTGACTCTGTCTGATGCAAGCAGTACACATCCATTACATGGGGAGATAAAGATTGTGTGAGTTGCCTGGCATCAATGATACTGTTTGTATGTGAGTAGGAAGAAGGTTTTAGGCCCCTAGGTGGTGAGTGAGTGTGCTATGTTTTGTCTCTTAGCTAATGCAAGGGCGTACTGAGCATGCTGACATCTGCCTACACCCACAGCAGCTGGTGGTTCCCCCTGTGACTCCTCATCTTCCTGTGGCTGGGGTGACCTTGGCATTGATGATGGGATGTGTGCCTTCTCCTTGCTGATCCTGCTGAAGCTGTTTTCTCAGGATTATGTTGTGTAGCATTGCATATACTGTGAATATTTCTGTACATGTCTTTAGATTGTACTCCAGGTCTCCCTCAGATGTATTAAGACACTGGAACCATGACTTCAGCAGCCCAAACACATGCTCTGTGATACTGTTTGTTTAAGCATGTGCCCATTATGGCATTCTTCCATGGATGTGTGTGCATATCTGATAGGTGTCATCACCCATGGTTCCAGTGCATAGCCTACATCCCTCAGTAAATACCCCTGTGGGATATCCCCCCTAGCAAACATCTGATACAGTTGGGAGGTGTGCCAGATATGTGAGTCATGTGAGGGTTGCCAGCACACACATTCAGAGTTATTCCCTTGGCATTACACATGACTTGGCAGTTGCTAGAGTGGTAGACCTTTCTGTTAATGTAGACCCTACCCTGTTTCCCAGGTAGTGCCTTAATTTCTACGTGTGCAATATATGGCACCCAGTACTTCAGGGTAGTGTGCTACACAGTAGAACTCATGCATATTTCTAGACCTCTCCTCATAACTATGGGGAAAATATGTATGGTCACTGGCATGTTGGAGCTTAGCATTTAGGAACTGGTGGAGGATCCTGGATGCTGATGCCGGTGACACCCCCAGCATGTCCTCTATTGGTCTCTGAAAGGTACCTGTAGCTGAGATTCTAAGGGCTATACATACCTTTGTCACCATGGAAATGAGTTCCCGTTGGTTGGCTCTGGCTCTGAGTTGAGGACAGCAGAGGTCACAGACTTCCTGTAGTGTGTCCCTGTCTACCCTGTAGTGCTCTGCAATTTCCACATCATTGATTATTAATTTCAATTTTTTTTTTTTTTTTTTTTTTTGGCGTGATTATATATAAATTACATTTTAGCTATTTTTTTAGAGAGTTGTTTTTGGGGGGAACTAATGTTTAATAAGTATTAACAATAAGGAAATAACCTTAAGATGGGAAAAATAATATGACTGGCAAGCAGTGTAATATAGAATGATCTAGAAAAAAAATCTCTATTTGCAGAATAAATACTATGAATAGAGAAGAGAAGTGGAAAATAATATTATCAGGATGTAACTAGCATGTGTTCTTACATGGACATATTACAGGACATACAAAAAGGAAACAAAAATTGATATTAAAGAAACAAGCTGTTTATAAAGATATTTAAGAATAGGCTATTCTTATGGTATCCTCCATTAGATGAAGTATCAACTAAGGAGGAGGATTTGAAATGAAACTGTAAGGAAAAAAGGCTTTGCAATGTCAAATTTTGTCATACAGAAGAAGCAAGTGAGCATTTATTTGTAAAATGTGATATGATTAAATGTTTCTTTGTAAAAGTGCAAAAAAATATTTAGAAAAGAAATGTTTGTAAACATTGCTAAGAATTTTACATTGTATTTTAATAATGAGAAAAACTCCAATAATTTTAACAAGGAAGCATAACTATATATACAAGTATACAGAGTGTATATATATATATATATATATATATATATATATATATATATATATATAGAGAGAGAGTATATTTAGAAGAAAGATGTAATGATGTGCTGCACAATATGCAATAAAAGTTACACAGACACACACAGACACACACACACACACACATGCAAGCACACACACACACACACACACACACACACACACACAGATGCGCGTGCTCAGACACACACACACACACACACACACACACACACACACACACACACACACACACACACACACACACACACAAACATGTGTGCTCAGACACACACTCACGAGCGCACACACACATTTCTTTACAGTTTGTTTTGTCTTCCAACCCATCATTCATTTGCCACAGACTGAATCATTTATTTTTAATAACACATATATGGGTCCTTATTAAAAGATGGAATGCTCAAAAAAGTGAACACTACAACACCAGTCTAGGAATATTGAAAAGCCAGAAATTTCAGCAGGAAAAAAAACATACAGCCTGTTTTATTGCAGGGGACAAGCCCCCTTGACTCCCCATGTGGGGAGTGCACTCCACCCCCCACCACTAATAATGCATACCAGCTTTGAGATTGCAACAAAGTGGGGAAAGGACCCATACCCTAATCCCCACTGTGCCATGATTCCACACATTAGAAGCCTTATCCTATTCAAGTTTTTGGGTTTTCAATATTCCTGGCTCAATGTTGTGTTGTTCACTCATATGCGCATTTAATCTTTTTCTAGGGATCAATATGTATGCGTGTGTGTATACACATATATAAAATAAACAGGTACATTGTGCAACTTTTTAAATAAGGTATCTCTAGTGTTTTTTTTAGTTTTTGATAAGTGTGGTTGGATTGCTTGCTGTCACCTGAGCTACCAGCGACTTGGGTGGATGAGACCTCAGCCAACATCGCATAAGTGCAACATGCTCTTACTCTGTGCTATAGTATCAATACGGGAACAGAAATCCATGTAGCTGATCTTGCTGGCATCAAATATTTGAGAATGCAATCTGCTGAGCTACTGATATACTAAATCTGTTCCCAAAGTTTAAAATATCTTTCTTCAGTCTGTCAGTCCTGACCATATCCTTCCATCTGCATCCATTCCCAGAGGCATGGAAAATACCATAATCATTCTCTGAAATAAATGAAGATTGTTCAGAATGCAAAACTAACCATATAACATGCAAAATTTATTTTAATAATTTTGGGAGCTTCTTAACAGTGTTAATATAATTATAGACTACCTGCTATTTGTGATTTATTTTTAATGTAATGTATGTTTAGATTAAGGAACTTTCATGCAAACTAGCAATAATTTGTTTCTTTGGACTAGCTTTCCTAGTCCTGCAGTACACTTCCTATGATGCCAGCTTTCCCTGCTGTTTTACTGTTTTACACTTTCTGTGATGCCAGCTTTCCCTGCTGTTTTATTGTTTTCATCTTCAGTACCAGGATTCCATTGTGTTTGGTCATTCTTTCAGGAGACTGTCAGTGAAATATATTGCTTCTCTCATCACTGCCTTTGTATTTCTGCAGGTAATAAGCTGAAGTGCAGGATTTTATAGCATTTGTGTTTATCTGCAAGATGCCTGAACTTAATCTAATGCATTCTGCTAAGTAATAACACTTCCTGCCAGAAAGCATCCCTTCCTCTGTTTAACTCATCATTAAATTAAATGGAGATGGCTCAGAAAGAAAAAAAAAGTGACATTACATACTTCAGTGGGACCTGAAGGTCACACCTTCCAACCTTCAGATCTACTATTACGACTCTAGTTTAAATAGCTGTTAGCACTTAACTTTCTCAAAATAACAATATTTAACAATCCCAGTGATTTAGTTTGTCTACCATTCAATTTTCTTTTGCAACAGTCCATATTTCCTTAGTAGTTTGGCTTGCATGTTTTCTGGATAATATACACTTAGTATGGTAGTCAGTATTGCTACCAGCTGTGAATGCAACAAGCAATCCTGAATTATATCACTGCATGGGAAATCACCTTTTCTCCTAGGTGTAGGAGCTTTTTATTTCTTTATTTCAAGTAGCAGGCTAGAGGGCTAAAGCCCCTCCCTGCAAGGGCACAGAGGTTACTTTAATTTTATACAAGAAGAAACAAAAGGAACAACCAGCAGGTAAACCAACACCTGTGACCAGCAAATAGCAGCACAAACAAAGCTAACAGCGATGCAAAGTATGACTCCAAACAGCATACAATATATTTTAAATGTTCAATATCAGGTTAGCGCTTTCATCGTGAAATGTAGTTTCTTCAGACCTGGTGAAAGCGCTAACCTGATACTAAACATTAAAATATATTGTATGCTGTTTGGAGTCATGCTTTGCATCACCGTTAGCTTTGTTTGTACTTTAATTTAATGCCAAATTCATTCATTTCAGTTTCTCGTATAATATGAATTCCAAACATACATAGTACTGATGTGAAACTCATTTTCTGCAGTCTCTTATTTTGAAGAACCCATATATTTTAACATAGCTCATGAAGTCCCAGCACCAGTGACCCATATTTATATGTTCAAGACATTTTCTGGACATTGCCAGAACTTATACAACAGTAGTATTAATGAGCAAGTGGTTTAGCAGATATTATGAATTCATTCAGACATCCATTATTCATTAAAGTATGGTCATGGAAAAGAAGTATGCCATTCTTAGCTGTACTATAACTTGAGGCGTTTATGGCCAGGAAAAGGATGGAGGTAGGTATTATCAGGCTTATGACACAGAGTGAACAGATCCACCTGGCATATTGCAAAGCCATTAGTATAACTAGATCAGAACAAAAAACAGCAACTCTTTCTTACTTCATATTATGCTTATTTCTCTGTTACTAGTTTGGAAAAGCTTATCACAAATTGCCATACATATAAAACTATCTCTGCAGTAGTCATAGATTATTTTCATTATGGATAAATGTGTCATTTCTGAATTGATCAATGGTAGCATCTTGCATCTGCTATGCATTTTAGAACTGCAGGCTGGAAAATATACTGCCTAAGGCACAGACAGCCTATTTTAAATGCATGTCATCGCAGCAAGTTAGTGTTGAGGAGTCCATGGTACAGTATGCATTACACATTATTGCTGAGTACATTATAAATGAAGGTCCTTACTTATTTGCTTATTTGTCTCTCATGTTTGTTTTTTCTAGTTCAGGTAGTTTATCATTGCATAACAGCTTTTGGTATTTTCCCTAATTTATCTGGGTAATTCAGAGATTATATCAGAGCAAGATGCACATATTCTTAAGTACATAAGAAAGTAGAAGAGTCATAAATGAGAAAAAAGCAGTCTTCTTCAGAAAATTGAGAGGAGGCTCCCAATGATTTTCATATTTCATACACAACTAATGATTTCATTAGTTCAAACAGCAGCTCAGAAAGATGGCAATAATCCAATTTTATCATTTGTCACAATTACAGACTTGTATTTTGCTGTTTTTTTTTTGCATTTCTTTTCACTTCTGATAACCTTTCTAATCAAAGGAGCTATTAGATTCTGAATGTTTTTCATGAGTTACTCTTTTCAAGTTATTAGAACCAGCTTATTTACTAGCTTTGCATTTTGCTTTATCCTTTTTAACAGGCTGTGATGCTATTAACATACACAGCATATGGTCATGGGCAGTTGGTATTAGATACCATATCCTAGGCTCATACGTCTTTGAACTCGATTCTCCCAGCTATTGAAAATTGGGAAACTCAGGTTAAATATGACTAGGTTTCTAAGGGCTCTTGGGCTATTAGCCTAGTAATCTCCTATAAATCTATGAACCTATATGTGTTGCTCAAGATGAAAGAAAGGTACACTGAAACTGTATGTAATACAAGGAACAGAGCAATTATCCTTCAAATTCAGGAAAAAAGATGACTGTTTTAATGCATTTATGATATAAGAAAGTGCTTCAGAGTGTTCTGTTATTAATCTATGTGCTTTTTATCTCGTGTCATGTTAAAGCATTAACACCAGCCAACAAAGGAGAGCATCAGAAGCATTTTCACAGCTTTTAAACCTGTAATACGCTTTCACTGTGAGAGGTAAGAGTTACACCCACCAATGATCAGAATCCTTGAACTTCATTCCCTGAAATAAAATGGTTGAAAAAACACATTTTAAGTGTTTTTGCAGAGAGACAAATCCCCTTGCACGCATACACCCCAGGAGCTTATATATATCAACACCACAGTCACATCAACTTGAAGAAGGGGGGAACCACCACCCCCAAAGCCATCACTACTGGCAGAACTCACTTACAGCAATTTTCTGTGGGGTAGTCTGATCCTTTGTGGGTTGAATTTAAGGTAAATGAAGTTCAGCAATTTAATCTTCCTCCACCCATAGGTCACCCCTGTAATACATGTGCTGCTTTTACATAAAAAAAAAAATATGGCATAGTGAAGCACATGCAACTTTTAAAGCCAGTTCTTCATAAGAAGGACAGCAAGCTTCTGACCTCTGTATGGGTGGCAGCACTAGGTGTTTTACTTCTTACAAAGCTATATAGCCTTCCATTTTCCTACACTTTGGACAAGCATAGGATGTTTGGCAACTAAAACTCCATACACTACAAAAATTATAATCAAATGTCTCAGATCATAGGTACCTGTTTTGTGCTCTCCCTATGAATAGCAAAATGTATGCTTTGAGCTTCACTTTGCTCCACGTTCAAGAGGAGTTTCATGACATAAGTTCATAAGTTGCTGCTAGGCAATTGACCAGTTAAGCCATCTGAAGTCTAGCCACTTTATCCCCACTGGTTTACCCACCTATTTGCTCTCCCTGTTTATAAAGAATGGGGTGGCTAAGCCTGGAGTAATTTTATGATTTAACATCCATTTTCTAGGTTAGATTTAAAGATAATGAAGGAAGTCCTTTGCTTTACAAAAAGTGGGCGCTTGTCCTTGAGGTGGAGGATTCCTTAGGTGAGATATCTGCTACAGCAACAAGCCTTATTTATGTTGTAGTATAGATTTAGGGCCCCAGAGATTGTATAGCATCAAGTAGGGTTGTGTCATTTATAGCTTTGTAGACTATGCATAGATCATCATATAACAGTCTGAAGGAGACAAAGTAGAGAGACATGACTTTTCAATGCCCTTGTTATAAGTAGGTTATACCGTCACAATTTTGGTGAGGAATCATTTTGTTTTTCTAAGATGGGTAAGGTGTGTGGACAGTTTCATACTAAATTGTGCAATGAATTCTTTTATGGTCCTGATAAGGGTAAGCAGAGGAGAATGATATCACCTTTGGAGCTAGAAAACATGTTCTTTCTAATTAAATAGATAGTGGTACAAGGCTTTTCTAATGGTGGTGGTCATAGGAACTTTTTTAACCCATAGAAGTGCCAAGGACTCTAATGGCATTACTTATTTTAAGGGAAATGTAGTTTATGTGGTAGGTATATGAGGGTTCCTTTTTCCTAAACTGCATGATGCTGCACTTTAGGAATTCAACTTTAGACCTTGACTGTCACACTATGAGTTTGTATGAGATAGACTGTCTTGAGGATTTAACTGCCATTAGGGGAGGTGATGATGGCTTCAAACTTGCGATTTTCTATGATTATGACCATCCAAAGGCCTTTAATGACAGTTTTGATAGCAAAAAAGTGATTATCAGCTAGAAGTGGTTACAAAACATAGTCCTGCAGTTCTCCACTGGTCGTAAGCTTCTTGGATGATCATGTGCCACCAGCTCTAAGATTAGTAGTTCTATGCATGTAAGTAGGCAAAGCAATAGGTTACACAGGGATTTATTGTGAGTTTTATCAGTCTGTCAGTGATGGCAGCATGGAGTATAGTGTAAAAGCCCTTAACTCCATGCTAACAGCTTACTCAGACTTAACTAATGTAACAACTACTTATACTTCTTCTTCTTTCGGCTGCTCCTGTCAGGGGTCGCCACAGCAGATCAACTGTTTCCATTTCTTCCTGTCCTCTGCGTCTTGCTCTGTCACACCAACCACCTGGATGTCCTCTCTCACCACATCCATAAACCTTATCTTAGGCCTTCCTCTTTTCCTGTTATCTGGCAGCTTCATCCTTAGCATCTTTTTCCCAATATACTCTGCATCCCTCCTCAGCACATGTCCAAACCAATGTAATCTTGCCTCTCTGGCTTTGTCTCCAAACCTTCCAACCTGGGCTGACCCCCTAATATACTTATTCCTAATCCTGTCCATCCTCGTCACATCCAGTGCAAATCTTAACATCTTCAACTCTGCCACATCAAGCACTGACTCCTGCCTTTTTGTCAATGCCACTATCTCCAACCCATATAACATAGCTGGTCTCACTACCCTCTTGTAGACCTTCCCTTTCACTCTTACTGGTACTCGTCTATCACAAATCACTCCTGACACTCTTCTCTACCCACTCCATCCTGCCTGTACTCTCTTCTTCACCTCTCTTCCACACTCACCTTTACTCTGAACTGTTGATCCCAAGTATTTAAACTCATCCACCTTCGCCACCTCTACTCCCTGCATCCTCACCATTCCTCTATCCTCCCTCTCATTCACACACATATATTCTGTCTTAGCCCTGCTGACCTTCATTCCTCTTCCCTTTAGAGCATATCTCCACCTCTCCATGGTCTCCTCAACCTGTTCCCTATTCTCACTACAGATCATAATGTCATCTTCAAACATCAGTCTACTGGGACTTCTGTCTGATCTCATCTGTCAACCTGTCCATCACCATTACAAATAATTAAAATACGACAAACAAAATCCGAACAAGTGAGTAATCCAAAGCTTTAATCCAATTGTGAAGCGCTTTTCATCTTCCATAGTAGGAAGACTTCTTCAGACAAGGTTAAAACCACTTTTTATACTGTTATATAGGTAAAAAAAGGCGCCAAAAATCAGTGCTTCATTATAAAATTACTTGCAGCTGCCCTTAGAAAAGAGCGATTCCCATAGCTGTTAATGATTGCAATACAAAAGTGTACTTTAAAAAAATTCCTAATAAAATCCTTCCTAAATAAAATCCGTCATTCCCACTGCAGACCTCACTGCTGCCACACTACCCTCGTACATATCATGTACCACTATTACATACTTCTCTGATACTCCCGACTTCCTCATACAATACCACAACTCCTCTCTAGGCACCCTTTCATATGCTTTCTCTAAATCCACAAAGACACAATGCAACTCCTTCTGACATTCTCTGTACTTCTCCATCAACACTGTCAAAGCAAACATTGCATCTGTAGTGCTCTTTCCTGGCATGAAACCATACTGCTGATCACTAATCATCACCTCCCTTCTTAACCTAGCTTCTACTACTCTTTTCCATAACTTCATGCTGTGACTGATCAATTTAATCCCTCTGTAGTTACTACAGCTCTGCACATCACCCTTATTCTTAAAAATCGGTACCAAAACACTTTTTCTCCATTCCTCAGGCATCCTCTCAATTTCCAAGATTTCATTAAACAATCTAGTTAAAAACTCCACTGCCATTTCACCTAAACACCTCCATGCTTCCACAGGTATGTCATCTGGACCAACAGCCTTTCTGTTCTTCATCTTCTTCATAGCTATCCTTACTTCCTCCTTGCTAATCCACTGCACTTCATGATTCACTATCCGCACATCATCCAACCTTCTCTCCCTCTCATTCTCTTCATTCATCAGCCCCTCAAAGTACTCTTTCTGTCTACTCAACACACTCTCCTCACTTGTGAGTACGTTTCCCTCATTATCCTTTATCACCCTTACCTGTTGCACATCTTTACTAGCTTGGTCACTCTGTCTAGCCAATCAGTACAGGTCCTTTTCTCCCTCCTTAGTGTCCATCCTTTTATACAACTCTTCATACGCCTTATCCTTAGCCTTCACCACCTCTCTCTTTGCCATGCACCTCATCTTCTTATACTCTTGTCTACTTTCTTCATCTCTCTGACAATCCCATTTCTTTTTCGCCAAACTCTTTTTCTGTATACTCTCCTGTACTTCTTCATTCTAACACCAGGTCTCCTTGTCCTCTTTCCTCTTTCCAGATGTCACACCAAGCACCTTTCTAGCTATCTCTCTTACTAGCTCTGCTGTAGTTACCCAGCTATTCGGTAACTCTTCACTGCCACCCAGTGCCTGTCTTAACTCTACCCTGAACATCACCTCACAATTACCATTTTTCAATTTCCACCATTTGATCCTTGGTGCTGCCCTCACACTCATCCTGCTCTTCTTGATCACCAATGTCATCCTACAAACCACCATCCTATGCTGCCTAACTACACTTTCCCCTGCCACCACTTTACAGTCTCCAATCTCCTTCAGACTGGCCCTTCTACATAAGATATAATCCACCTGTGTGCATCTTCCTCCACTCTTGTATGTCACCCTATGCTCCTCCCGCTTGTTAAAATATGTATTCAACACAGCAATGTCTATCCTTTTTGCAAAATCCACTACCATCTGACCTTCTGCATTCCTTTGCTTAACACCATATCTACCCATCACTTCCTCATCCGCTCTGTTCCCTTCACCAACATGCCCACTGAAATCTGCTCCAATCACCAGTCTCTCACACTTGGGTACAGGGAGACTTCATCCGACTCACTCCAAATTTTTTCTTTCTGATCCATCGCACACCCAACTTGTGGAGCATATGCACTAACAACATTCATCATTACACCATTAATTTCCAGCTTCATAAACATCACTCTATCCGACACTCTTTTCACCTCCAAAACACTCTTAGCATACTGTTCCTTCAGGATAATGCCTATGCCATTTCTCCTCCCATCCACACCATGATAAAACAATTTGAACCCGCCTCCG
Source organism: Protopterus annectens (assembly GCF_019279795.1). Taxonomy (NCBI): domain Eukaryota; kingdom Metazoa; phylum Chordata; order Ceratodontiformes; family Protopteridae; genus Protopterus; species Protopterus annectens. Next base: position 332,197,954 of record NC_056735.1, read on the forward strand.
ATACACCTAGCCTTGCTCCCCTTCCATCTGGTCTCTTGCACACACAATATACCAACCTTCCTTCGGTCCATCATATCAGCTAGCTCTCTCCCTATACCAGTCATACTGCCAACATTCAAAGTTCCGACCCTCACTATCACAGTCCTAGCCTTTACCTGCCTTCGACCATGCCTTCTGCCTCTTCTCCTCCTTCAGCCAACAGTAGCCCAATTTCCGCCAGCACCCTGTTGGCCAACAGTACCGGTGGTGGTCGTTGTTAACCCAGGCTTTGACCGATCCGGTATGTATATGTGTACTTTTGTCTGCATGTATGATTTGGCAAATATTTATGCCGGATGCCCTTCCTGATGCAACCCACCCCATTTATCTGGGCTTGGGACCGGCACAAAGAAATGCACTGGCTTGTGCATCCCCATTGGCTGGGTTGTAGTAGTCAACAACTACTTATACTACTCTTTCAAAAAAGTCACCAAGACTGAAAAGGCACAATTTAACTTTTACAAAGCCCAACCAATTTGGCTGTAGGGATTGTATGCTCCCTATAGCTCTGATTAGCTCCATGATATATTTTATTAGCCTGTAATGATGCTGTTGTGACTGATGGGTCTAATGTTGCCAGAGTTTATGCCAGGGTCTCCCTTTTCATGGGGTACTACAACAGCTGTTCTCCAGGTTTTTAGAATATATTCAGTGGATAGGTTGTGTTCAAGTAGTTTAGTTTAAGGAGTAAGTCACAGTCTGGTACAACCAACACATAATGAGTTTTCTTTTGCTATTTTAGAGCAGATTAACATGGACCCCAGAGGGAGGATTGGGAGAATTGGTTGTGTTACAGGGAGACTGTTGGCAGTTTAAACTGAATGCTTTTACTGTTCTAGGATTCAATGACTATGTCTCAATCAAACCCATCTTAAAATGTAGAGCATCAAAACTTTGAAAGTATTTTTTTTTTTATTTTTTACTTTTTATTATGACTTTTATAAGGCAGGGTATTGCTGTATGATGCTATTTTAGTGTTTTATATTTTCGTGTATTGTTACAAACATACAATAGGTCGATTTATATTCATAAAAAACTTTTTAAACTTTTCAAACTTTTATTATGTTTCATTCTCAAATGCCTATGATAGTTTATACAGGGTTAGTTTGAATAAGATATATTTATTAAGTCATTTGTTCATTTATGGGAGTTTATGGATTCTTGTAAATGTTCTTAGAAATGTTTTGCTAATGGTTGTTAGGAGGTGAACTTATATTTGTGGATGAACATTCCTCTTTAAAAATGAATTAATTGTTTAAACCTTTTGGGCACCATTTGTTCAACGTGAGGGTACTTAAATGTTGTCTCTGTGTAATTAATTCATTCTGAAGAAGTCCTGATCACAGCAGGATGAAAGCACTTAATTATTACATTTGTAATAAACTTTTTTGTTTTTATCCTGTTGGTGTTGTGGCTGTTGTCCGGGAGTGTGCGCCTTAAACTACTTTTATTTGGTTATTAATTTGTTTGGTGGTTCTCTCCTTACTAGAGTAGCATAATTATTTAGTCATGTATTGGATGTTATTAATGTCCATATTAAAACAGCAGTCTCACTGTCACTACACTGATATCTTAGAAGAGTGTAGAGAGAACATTAGTAGCCTTGGAATTCTTTGGTGAAAACTCATCTTGTTTGAACAAAGAAGGTCAACCTCAGGAGCTGTTTTTATCCTGGGGTTCACCAAAGGGCAATTTCTGTTCCAGTGACCTGGGCTACAGTTTTTATGTATAGCTATAATAGTCTGTTTAGTCATTAAAGTGCTACAGCATCATAATGTTCTGCCATGTTTGGAGTAAAAGGTTATGTACATCCATTGTTTTGAATTATCAGTTGTGTAGCATAAATCTCGACTCAAGCCTACCTTTTAAACTTTGAATGTATATGTTTCCTGGAGTTCTCCATGGTGTTCTTAGCTAGGTGAGTGGCTCAAAATTTTTAAAGCTGCTATAGCTTATACTGAAGGTTCTCAGTGCTAATTTTTATGGGGTCAACTCTCCATTTAAAAGATCCATACTGTGTACGTGGTTTAATATACATAACCCTGATATAGTAGCTATTCAAGAGAGGCATTTAGCACAGATGAAATTGGAGCTGTGGGGTTATGCATTTGTAGTTACCTTTTCCCACCCTACAGCTAAACATAAAGGAGTTACACTCCTATTACAAAAAGGCTTTACACGCAGACAAGTACTGGAAACATTTGCATTGCAAGTTGGTACTTTATCAGGAGAAATCACGCATGTAGGAGGTTAGGTGATTATATGTGTAACAATATTTATCCATCCAGCCTCCAAAGTAAGTAAACTGAAGTATATTCTGCCTTACATATACGAATGTAGAAGGGTGCATTAATTCTAATGGACAAATTCAATTGTCTTACTGGGCATAGCAATACAGCAGCTAGTCATGTAGTCAAGCCTTGCTCCACTGCCAAGTTTTTTCAGAAATGGACATGGGAGAGGACACTACTAGAGTTAGGGTAATAAACAGCCCTCTTCGTCCACAGTTCACCTATTGTTCACCACCCCCCACTATGGCACATGTACATGTCTTGATAGGATGTATGTATAGGAGGACCTAATGAGCATAGTCAGATCACAATGCCCTATTGTGTGATTTTTACTAGTTTACAACCATCTCCTACAAAAATTTGGAGGCTTTAGTCTCATTATGCAAGGCACCTTCATTTTTTGGCATAGCTCTCAGAAACCACACAAGAATTTATGGAGGCCCATGACGTAGAACAGTATCCTCTCCATATCATATGGGATGCCTATAAGGCATTTCAATATGCAAAAATAAAAACATGGACAACTGAACTTTGGAAATCTTGGAACAAAGAGTTGAATTGTCTCCAAGATAAATACAGAGGCATGGTAGAAGGTAGAAGAGATTTGTTCCTTCACTTAACAGGAAGAGCTTTAACAGTTCCAAAGCCAAGATAAAAGACATACTGAACATTAAAATAGAGCTTGCTCTGGACAGCTTATGGGTTCATAACTATGCAACAAACCACCCCCAGGCATCCAATGGATTAGTGAGGAAAGCTAGGTTTAGTGCAGCAAAGACCATACCCTCCCTTAAAGCTCTAAACCAAGATCTGGACTTACACGTGACAAAACGGGAACCCTGGAAATATTTTGACAGCATTTTCATAAAATTGTTCATGCCAAGAAAGTCCAGGAGGAGCCTTTGGCATCTTTTTCCCCTATTACTGGTTTGTGGTATCCCCTTGCTACCCTGATTGAAACATGACAGAAATCGTATTGGCTATTAAAAAACTTAAAAGCAATAAAGCACCAGAAGCAGATGGTCTCCTGGAAGAGTTGTATAAGCCATTGCCTGAAAGCTCCATTGGTCTGCTCTGGAAAGCACATGTAGCAGCAACATGCAACTTACAGGTATCCTTCTTATGGAGACATTCAGTGATACTCACTTTATTGAAAACAGGAGAGAATTTCACACTTTAGACTTGGTTTACCCTTGACAGCTGAGAGTAAAATTCATATGGGTATTTGGCCCTCTAGGCTAGTTTTCTTTCTGCCCAAGAACACCAGGATCAAATGTGGTTCATAAAAAACAGGTATTCATGGCATAACACACTAATAGATAGTTAAGTACCAACTCACGGATATCTGCCTCAGGTTATTGTCAGAAGATGCTCAAAAAGCATTTGATACAGTGAGCTCATCCTTTTTATTTCAACTACTGGAGTCACAAGCTCACTTGTGTCATGTTCTGTCCTTTCATTACAGAAACAGGTAAGGCAATATATCAAGGCTCCATGTTAGCAATCAAAATCGGTGCATAAATATTTGGAATTTGTTCCATAACATGAAGGATGCAGCAAGATTGTCCCTTAGCTCTCTTTGCTTTTGTGCTCATAGTAGTGCCTTTAGCAATGCAGTTGTGCAATATTCTCACCAGAAATAAAGGCCAGGTCCCTTTCCCTATAGATGTGGTGGTGATGTGCTATTTGCAGCTGATCTACTGTTGCTTTTACCAGATCCATACATAAATGTACCACCAATGTTATGGGAAATTATCCAGAGCTGGCAAAGTGTCTCAGGATGTACGATTAGCTCCAGAAAAATCGTTTTTTTAGCACATAATTATCAAATGGATCCTGCAGAAATAAAACAATATTACTTCTCTTTTAATACCAAAAGTTTCATGCATCTAGATGTGTAGCTTGCATGCACCTCTTTGCGGTCTATTTCAGTTTATAGAAGTTTCAAAACTTTGAAGCCCATATGGCTGAGACCATATGATTAAAGTTTTAAAACTTCTGACACTTTGTATTGAGATCACCGTACAGGGCGGAACTCAAGATTTACCATTTTCTTCACTGTAGTATGATCTCAGAGTTGGTATATTTAATTAGCAGGGGGTGTTGAGGGTGCAGGGGGGGGGGCTTGTCTCCCTGCAAAAATGTTAAGATAACATTTTATTTAGTTTTAGTGTTTTTTATTTTACTTCTGAAGTTTCAAAACTTCGATCATATGGTCTCGGCCATATGGGCTTCAAAGTTTTGAAACTTTGATAAACTGAAACAGATCCCCTCTTGGCCACACTAAATAAATAAATACATAAATGTAAGTTTTCTTCAACAAACCATAAACACTTCAGTAAAGGAATGACAGAGCAAGCAAATATCCCTTGAGGTCAGACTACTCTACATTAAAATGATTTTATATCCCAAGTTCCTATATGTAATACAAAGATTACCAATGTCAATTTACAAAACTCACTTAAGAAAATGGGATAGGCCGTTACCCAGATTTATTTGAGCACCATTCAAAACTATGGGCATTCCCTCAGTTCACCATAGTTTATGACAGCTAGGGTCATATGACCACCTAGTTTAGTAACTGCGTATCAAGCACTATAGTACGTTGTTTTAGCAATTTTATATAACAAAGCTGAGCCAACTCCTTGGATGACCTGTTTAGAAGAGGCAGTTTTTCAGTCCTTGAGACCTTCTTCACTTAGAGTAGAACACATCACAGAAACCTTGCAATACTCTATATTACATGCTTTAGCAAGGAGAATTCATGACATGTTAAAATCAATAAGCTTCTCTTAATACCTGAATACTATGAATGGGAAAGTATGAGCCTTTATATACTCATTTTCAAATGCAAAATAAGTGATGGTTTTGTTATTCCCTTTTGAGGGCCTTACGGGACTCTCATCTCTTTGGTGTTCTTTTCCTACTTGGCAGTGGGTTGCTGGAGGGCTTAGATTTCCATCCCAAATGTATAATTCCTCAGGTTTTAAATCAGTGTCTGATAAATTAACTGAATGCAGTTTTCCTAAACATTGTTTTCTCTTTTATGCCCAGCTATCCAGCATTTGCAGTTTGAACACTGATTCGCAATCAATGACACATCTAGTACAATCCCACTGTTGGGATCTCTCATAGCTAAATATGCGAGAAATGCAGTGAGTCAATAAGGCTATACAGGAATATACTCAATTCTCATCCAAGAGTTATATAAGCCAGCATTAAGACCTTACCCAAGACATGAATGAGGGCAGGATAAACAGTATTACTAAGGAACAAGTAATACAGACCCTGACCATATCAATGAGGACAACAGCCTTCCCAGAATGTAGATTTTTCACCTGGCATTGTCATCACCAACTTTTCCTTATTCCAGACTGAATAAATCAGCGTAGCCCAGCATTTGTACCAAGGTGCTGGAGGTGTTAACAGAAAGGGGTTTGTGTGACCTGGGGACACATTATTTGGGACTGTACAAAGATAAAGAGTTTCTGGAATACATTTTGGGGAAGGGCTGGAACTTTATGTTCCACATCACAAGCTGACAAAGGTGATCTAGCTATTTATGGAATACACATGGGGCCCCATCAGTCCCCCATTTTATTCCTATCATATTAAACAGCTAGGAAGGGCATCACATGCCATGAGAAAAACATTTCCCCTCCAGCTATCTCTGAATGTAGGTAGATTTTTTACAGAAAATATGTCTGGATGACTGTAGTGTAGGCCAAGAAGTGAGGTAAGGTGGACTGAGTGATACAGATATGGTTTGGAATAGTGTCTCTTATGAATTTATTTAATCGTAAGAGGTCTCATCTTTCACTGGCTTGGCAGTTTTTTCATAGTAATAACAGTCATCTAATTATCCAGGTCATATTAGCTTCTGCAATTTGGAGTGGAATATAGGAGTTATTTATCATAACGTTTCTAAACACTTGAGCAAGATAGATGCCACAAAATATGTTGCATTAGTTATCTCATGAATGTTTTGAAATAGCTTCACTAAGCTTTTGCTTCTTTCTCTATATAATAAGATTAATTTGTTATTTGCAGCCAACATGCAAAACTGTTGAAGTTTTCTATAATGTGTTTTAAGAAGCTGTAAATAAATATCACAAGGCTATAACATAATACATTCTTATTTAATTTTAAAAATCAATAAAACATATTGATACTACAAAAATAAAGGTACAAGACACACACACACACACACACACACACACACACATATATATATATATATATATATATATATATATATGTAGATCCCCTATCAATTCTCAGAATGTCAAAACATCAAACCTCTGATTACCTAATCCCAGAGGATCAAAGTTTTGAAATACTGAAACGAAAAAAAAAAATCTAAAATGTTAAAACTTCTTATGCCACATTTGTGCAGGGGGCAAGCCTCCTGCACCCCCAGCCCATGCTACATAAATATACCAACTCTGAGATCACACTACAGTGAAGAGAACTGTAAATTTCCTGTTCTGTACTGTATAGCAATCTCCATTGACAAGTTTCAATATTTCAAAACGTCAATCCTGTGGGCTTTGGCAAGCAGAGGTTCAAATGTTTTGAAATTTCGAGATTTGGTAGAACACACACACACACCCACACACCCACACACACACACACACACACACACACACACACACACACACACACACACACACACACACACACACACACACATAAACACACTCACATACTGATTCACAAAAAGTAGAATTTAGAAAGTGCCTGAATACCATGTGCAAAGGGGGCAGAAACACTTTCTAAGTAAAAGTTGATCCCTGAAATTGGCAAATCTTTCCTGACTTTTAATTCTATAGTGCACGAGTTGTACTCTGCACAGATCCACTTATAGTGAGTACCAGGATACAAAAACTATGAAGTCCTCAAATGACCCCTCTCTGTCCAGTGACCTGTGTGGCTCAGTGAACTGGAGAAACTAACATGGGTGATGGTACTGATGGTTCTTATCTGGAATTACTCACATCTTTTGCATGCGAGGTAGTACTATGTTAGTGTTTTCACAGAATGTCATACCTCCCAACCTCTTAGTGCAAGAAAATATCGACAAACCCAGAAAGACTGGGGGGACAAAGGCCCAAACATAGGGACATATTTTAAATAAACCTTGCTGGAAGTAAAAGTATTGCAGTAGTACATATATTTTGATGGATGTAAGGTCTGTCACACAATTGTTTGTCTGTAGTTAGTAGTAGAATGTATTGAAGTCGACATTCAATAAAGCACCAGAAAAAGACAAATGTGTGAGGAACATACCAAACATATGAGGCTAAACTCTGAACATTCTGTGAAAAGCAGGACAGTTGAGAGGTATGTAAGACAGTCAGTCTGTTGGTGGTGTACATAACATTACCAGCCCCAGTCACATATTTAGTACAGCAGACAGCTGGAGAATTCTGTGGATATTTTGAGTGAAGTGCAGTACTGCAGAAGCAGGGGTGGATGTTAATGTCAGTAACATACAAAATCCTGAACTGGAATACAGGTTGGTGTGGCCTGGAGTCACATTATAGGGACTGACAGTCTCACTGGGCATGCCCATACACTTAGTAAAAATGAGCGCAATTCTGTTGATCCTTCACTGAAATGACCTATTATGTTTAAATGTATATGCATACAGACATATATGTATGCATATCCATCTGCAAGTATCTCTCACATGCATAGTATATCTATCACTGTGTAGTGTCAAATATATATATATATGTATAGCTATATATATTAAAATGATACATAAACTCCCCCGTATATCTACATAACACATATACATATAGGTTCATAGGTTCATAGGTTCATACTAGGCTATCTGCCCTAGGGCATTTATAAGCCTAGCCAGAGTGTGTGTGGCTTTCACCACCCCTTAGGATGAGAATACTATGCCCATTTAGGGTTTAGTTTACTGTGCCTCTGTCTAGTAGTGACACAGAGATGACCCCCGGGGTAAACCTACGATCTCCCATCCACTCGTCAAGACTTCTCTTGAATAGAGTTAGTGAGGGGCTCTGCCTAACATGGATTGGGATTCTGTTCCAGAGTGTAGGGAGCCTCTGGGTTATGAATCTGTCCCTCCAGCACGTCCTATTTATTTCTGTGTTGAGGTTTAAGTCTCTTGCTCTCGTGGCTCTGATGGATTTGGATTTTCTGAGGTGGAGCATGTCCATTAATTCCGGATTGGACATGGCCTTGTATGTTAGGCACAGGTCACCTCTGAGTAGGCAGTATGCGACTGAATAGAGCTGAAGTTTTTTCAGTCGGGCAGCATATGACATATGTTTAAGACCCTTTATCCTCTTGGTGAGGAACTTTTGGGGTCTTTCCAACTGCTGCAGGTGTCGGGTAAGATACATCCCAAATGGGGCATTGTACTCAATCATTGGCCTAATAAGAGAAGAGTACAGGGGCGCAATGACCTCTCTTGATCTAGATGTGAAACCCTTCATGATAAAGTGGGCAATATAGAAGGTCTTCCTAACCACTTTGGCAATGTGAGTGTCAAATGAGAGGTTACTGTCAACCTGGGTCCCTAGGTCCCTGATTACCTCTTCTGTACTTAATGGATTACCACCTATGTGGTAATTTGTGGGTACCTTGTTTTTCCCAAAGGGTATGACTATACATTTTTTGGCGTTCAGCTTAAGGCCATGGCTCTGGCACCAATTATCCGTTTCTATGAGGTCTCTCTGAAGGATGTTTGTGTCCGCTGGAGTATCAATTATGGCGCCCAGTTTGCAGTCATCTGCGAACTTTGTCAGCCACTATCCTCCTATGTTTGCCTGTACCTCGGAAAAATAAATGTCGAACAAGAGGGTTCCCAGGACTGAGCCCTGTGGGACACCGCTTGTGACTGGCTTAGAGTCTGACATAGCCCCAGCAACTCTGACCCTGTGGGTTCTGTCCTTGAGCCAGTTTGCAACCCATCTCGTGACATATGGGTTTACATTTAAGCTGGTGAGTTTGTCTATGATGCCCGAGTGGGGTATTGTGTCAAAGGCTTTTGCAAGGTCAAGGTAGGCTGTGTGAACTGCCTTACCCTCATCAATGGCCTTAGTGACGGTTTCAAAAAAGTCGACCAAGTTCAAAAGGCAGGATCTGCCCTTGACAAAGCCAATTGGGTAGGATCCAATGTCTGTAGGTCCCCAATGTCTTTGTTTATGAGTTCCATAATGATCCTCTCCATAGCTTTGCAGACCAGGCTCGTCAAGCTTATGGGGCGGTAATTTCCAGGGTCCGTAGAAGCACCACCTTTGTGAAGTGGGACCACTGTTGCCGTACACCACTCTTTGGGTACGTATCCTGTAGTAAAGCTAAGATTAAACAGCAGCCTTATGTGTGGGTTTAGTTCCTCTTTGAGTTCATGTAGCACACAGCCCAGGACACCGTCCGGTCCCATTGATGCTGTGTTTTTAGCTTTTGAGAGGGCGGCTCTCACCTGGGCATCTGAGATGTTAGGGAGGCTACACTCTGCTGGGATAGTTATTTCTCCTTTTGGGGGGGGGAGGAGAAATTTGCACTGAACCTGTCTGCCAGAATGTTGGCAATGTCAGTGGGTTCAGTGTATTTTGTGTCATTCTGGACTAACTCTGAGCATATCTGGGAGTTTCCACCCAGGTTTCTAACATAGCTAAAGAAGGCCTTGTGATTGTCTTTTGTATCTTTTGCGATTTTTCTCTCAAAGTTGGCCTTGGATGATTTTATGAGTGATCGTAGTTTTTTGCTAGTACTGTTCAGAGATGCCTTCCCATTTAGGGATTTTGCTCTGTCATGTAGTAGCTTCCTCCTTCTGTTGTAAAGTTTGTTTATGGCTGGGGTCCACCAGACCAGGCGCCTGCCTTTGGGGGAATGGGTCTTGGTTTTATTTGGGATTGCATGATCCATGCATTCTTGAAGGTGCCCGTAGAAGGCATATGTAAATGATTCAGCAGTGTGGGTTGTGGTTTCCAGTGGCCCAGGGACCTTGAAGGATACCACTTCAGTCTTAAGAAGTGTGAAGTTGGCTTTTGAGAAGTTCTTCACTGTGGTCTTTTGTGCAGGGGGTGGGGGCGGGATGTGGATTTCCAGTGAGATTAATTTATGGTCTGATCTTACCAATGAGGGATATACTTCCGGTGTGGAGCATTTTGTCCCCATGTTTGTGATGATCAGGTCTAGTATATTGTCTCCTCTTGTGGGAATGGTGACTAGTTGTTCCATCGCATTTGAGTTTATGAATTCTAGGAACCTTTGGGCTAGGGTGTTTGGGCTTGAGTAATGTTCCCAGTCTATGTTTGGGTAGTTGAAGTCTCCCAATATGATGGTATTTGGAGAGACATTCATACTCTCCAGTGTCTTCAGGAAGGCTGTGTGGGGTTCCTGAGTTTGAGAGGGTGGTCTGTAGCATGCTACAAATTGTAAGGCAGTTTTGCCTATGGTTAGTTGCACCTGGATGGTCTCCGATGCTTCGTGCATTGCCACTAACCTGGAGGTGTGGGTATCTTTGATGAATATGGATACTCCCTCCTTTTGTGGTTTGGTCCAAGTTTTGGGGCCAGAAAGCATGATATGAGGTAAAACCTGATAGTGCTGGGGTGCTCTCAGGAGCCTTGAACCAGGTTTCAGTCACTGCACAGACATCGATGTTCTCCATACTGAGGAGGGCTTGAGGGCATGCATCTTGAGGTTTAGACTTCTGGCATTGAGCAGCATTACTTTTATTTTTTTTCCACTTGTGTTTTCTAGTGAGGTAGGTTTGTCATTTGAGCCTTGCCTAAAAAGGCACTATGGGGTGGCAAGAGCCTTGGCCAATATCCGGAAGCCCAGGGTGACAGGTGCAAGCCATCCCTTGGCAGCGTGGCTTGTCGAGCATGTCATCCCAAGCAGACAGACATTGGATCCCCTTAGAATGACACCAGTAATTAAGCCAATTGTTAAAACTGATCATTTTGTCTTTGTACTGTGGCATCATTCTTGGTGAGGGTAAGATACTGCTCAGGGTCAGGGTCATACCGGCCTGGGCTATATAATCAGAGAGCTCCTCTATGTCTCTTTTCATGTAGTCCAGGGAGGTACGTCTCAGGTCGTTCACACCGGCATGTACAATGACTGAGTCATATTTGTACTTGCTGTGGAGTGACCTGAGTGCTTGTGTTATGTGGCGGATTCTAGCTCCCAACAGGCAGCTTACTGTGACCCCCTCCTTGTTCAGTCTGGTGAGCCGGACGTCAGTGTGTATGACTATGGAGTCACCTATTACAAGTGTGTCTGGCATGTTGTTTGGCTTAAGGGCTGTGACTGTTTAGCACACTGACTTTGTGAACTATGTGTTGCATGTGCTATGTCTTGAGGTGGCGGTTGCTTGGGTGTCTGCTTTGGAGGCCTCTGTTGTTTTGGTAGATTTTTAATCAGCGCCTCCGAGTATGTTTTTGTGTGTTTATGTGTTTGGTTTGCAGTTGTGATAGTTCTATGTGAGACTGGGTTTGTGGTGTGTGTGGTTACCTTCTCCTCCTGACTGGTGTTGCCAGTACTGAATTGAGAGAGCTCAGCCTCCAGTTTGGCTATATAGTTGCATCTCTCGCATATATTTCTATTTGTTGGGAGGAGGAGAGGGTTGTCTGTGTACATGAGGCAATTGTAACATTGCCTCAAGATTCCCAGATTCACCAGCTGAACAGGAGAGGATGCCAGCAACTGACCCTTCAACATGCTAGAATAGTGAAAAAGATTGCTGTGTAATTGAGTAAGAAAGGATCTATAGGGAAATGGGTACTCAAGGGAATTTAGGTGACTGAAGTACTTTCTTTTATTTAAGAGTGCTTTACCTGTATAAAAAATGCTTTAGGAGCAAGTGCTGAGCTTTTCAGTTAGAGTATAGGCTGTTTAGATTGCAAGTAGAGCAGTTCTAAGGGAAAAATTGAAGAGTAGACTTTACGGAGCCAGAAATAGTTTAAACTTGATTAACCGGCACTGCCCTATGCTGTTCTATGAGCAACTTTGCGCTAATTTGCACTAAAGTGCGCTAAAGCATGCAAAAACGGGCTTTAAATCAGGGGACAGGGCACATTGTCCATGCCCATAGTATCACCTATCTAACTGCAAGCCGCCACATATGGCCATACTGGTAACTGTACATACACTGGTAGGATGCAAGATGCAGATATGAGTACAAACCAATATCACTCTGCAGGCCACAGATGCTGTTCAACACTAGCCTAGTTTGTGTAATGCACACACACACACAGCTACTTTTATATATACATCCCTGTTATATACAAAAATATGTGTGTGGATGTCTGCATTGTCTGACATACCCTAATAATGGTGAGTAAACTGCACTATCACATAGCCATAATGTTGCTCAAAGGATCCAATCTAAGAACACAACAGTATATAATCCACTTACCTACAGACCCCTATGACTGCTGGATGTCACCATGTACACAGACACAGGTTAGCAGGTGGTGTAATGTATAATGGTGTCAATGTATGGACAGGGCACATTGTCCATGCCCATAGTATCACCTATCTAACTGCAAGCCACCACATATGGCCATACTGGTAACTGTGCATACACTGGTAGGATGCAAGATGCAGATATGAGTACAAACCAATATCACTCTGCAGGCCACAGATGCTGTTCAACACTAGCCTAGTTTGTGTAATGCACAAGTACTGTGCCTACAATCACATATACAACAGACTTAACCTGTGGCACATGTGATAACTACTGTGATTTATAGTGCATAAGCTTAGATAGATAGGGGTTTTAATCTCACTGAAGCCCACTTGTGTGTGTGTGTATATATCGCTGCAAAACAACAGACGTGGCCTCATGGGCTATCCACCTGCAATGGTTATGCACTTTTTGGGCTTGTAACTTGCTGCTGTTTTCCACACTGCCCTATTCTACAAGGCTTGATGATGTCAGCCACCTTACCTACTAGCTGACAGTTCAGTAGCAAGACTTAAGCCATGGTGCATGCGATAAATACTGTGATCTATAGTGTGCAATATTAGAGAAGTAGTGGTTCTAATCTCACTCCAGGCTACTCAGTGTATGTGTGTGTATGTGTATATATACCCCTGAAAAACAACTGCAATCACCTCATGGGCTATCCACCTGCAATGGTTATGCACTTTTTGGGCCCATAACTTGCTGCTGGCTTCCACACTCTCATATTCTACAAGACCTGATGGTGTCAACCACATTAACACTACCAGCTGACAGTGTAATAGTAAGACTTAAGCCATGGCATGTGCAATAAGTAATGTGAACTATAGTGTGTAAGCATCGATAGGTAGAGGTTCTAATCTCAGTCTGTCCAACATGGTGTGTGTGTATATCCATATAGCTTTATAGAGTAGGCATAGTTAGGGTTTTGCATCATTTTATTTGTAGAAGGTGATGTGCCCCCCCCCCAGATGAATGACCACAACAAGGCTTGCAGATATCAACAAGCATTATATATTCTAAACTGATAGTAATAGCAGACATGAGTTGTGCTACGTGCATCGGGTACTGTGATCTGTAGTGTGTACCAGTGCATTGGTAGGTGTTCTAGTCTACATACAACCAACTTGCAGTATGTGTGTGCCTTGGTGTGTCCTGTATGAAGTGAGTGGAAGTGAAGCTAGCCTGAATGTGGCCAGCTTTGTGTGTGAGGCTATTACAGCTGAATACATCATGTTATGGGACCATAGGACATGTGAACTTAACTAGCATGATAGATATATAACCCTCACAATCAGAGACATTTCTATACCCCTCAGTATAGGACTAGCACATATTGCCCCAGTCCAACAGGGACTCAGGCAGACACCGTGTATTGAGATGATGGCCGCCCAGCCAGTCAAACAGATAGGATGTGCTGAGGTGCACTGAGCTGCCCTGTGTACCATTAGACAGGGTCTACTTCAATTGTGTGTTTATGTCTGCTACACAAATGTCTCCCACAAGCATGTAGTACTAACATCACATAGTAAATTAATGTCCTTACAGTGAGTCATTCATCTACTATGCTCCCTACAGATAGGCAGCATGTGCACTCCAGCAAGGTCACACCTTGCTCTATAGCAGACCTTATCATAAATTATGAATGCATGAGTACACTGACTGCCACCATGGTCTTTGGTAAACTGTCATACAGATGTGAACATATGGAGTCATGCACGTACACTGCTGTACCTTGCTGAAGTCATATTTCTGCTGTGCTGCCATGCCATGCTGTGCTGCTTCACTGTCACCATGTTTCTGTAGGTTATCCCCTTAGACTCCTGCAATAGAAACATACACAGGTCTGTGACATAAATGTCATTGTGTAACAATACTGCCAGTACAGCATCATACAACATAAAGTCCACAAAGGTATGTTGCATACTCATGACACATCCCAGCATGCAGTGTATGTTGATGACCACTGGGAGTGGCATGCAAAACAATACTGCATTACACAAGTACATGTCAAGTAATATAGTCACTCTGTGCATCAGGCACATAGCTTCATTCCCCTGCATTGATGGGAAGGATGACAGGGATGTGGCACAGGTATCATCACTTGCACAGGGTGATTTGTGGGGGGTGCTGGAGGCCTAGGCTGGCCCAAACAGTTGTCAGTATATGTGTGAGTCAGGAAGGGGAGTGGGTTAGATGGAACATGTAGAGGTGCCATGTGTGCTTGTAGGTGACCTGCATGTGACAGTGGTGTGTGCGTATGTGCATGTACACAGTCAAGCTCAGTGCTAGCCCTACACCTGTATTTGTTGGACAGCTGTGGACTGTACATGGTAGAGTTAATAGTTCACTGTCTCTGGCCCTGAACATGGGAACTGGCTCTGCCAGGAGTTGTACTGGCACCACCATTCCCAAGGTCAGATGTAGTGCTAGTACCTGATGATGACTGCTGTATGATAGGACCATGTCCCCTATAAGACTAACCGGGACCATGTGCCCATGGCCTGTCACATCATGGTGTAGACTTCACACTCCCCTCTGTAGTGCTGGATGCACTGCCAGTACGGAAGTGTGACTGTGCACAGTCATGTGGACTATCAGCAGATAGTGTTGCTGACTATGTCCATGGGTCCAGTGCCTAACTCAAACCACATGTTCCAGCACAGACAATGTGCAGTCCAAGACAGACACTGTCTCAACCCACCATCTGTGCACTGCATCAGTGAACAGATCCAGGGTGTCCCCAATGCTTTGGAGGCAGTCATGGATGTCAGACTCTGCATACACTTGGTGTTCCATTCAGAACATGCCTGTGCCTCCATGATGGCCCGAAACATGCATCGAGTGGCCCATGATGTGACACCTGCAACAGGTGTTGGAAGGACAGCAGTCCTCCTATGAGCACCCCTGTCAATCCCCCTGTGTGAGACCTTACCAGTTTTCTGCCTAAGTCCATTGTCTACACTCACTGAAGCCATAGTTGCCACACTGGCCTGTTCAATGTCTCCACCCTCTGACTGTCCCATATATAAGGCCTCTGGGGACTGGCTTTGTGTGGGCATACTGACTGTGTGTGGTGACAACGGGGGCAAAAGATTGATGTCAACCTGTGGGACAGATTCAGCCCCCAACAACCCCACCTGTGCCTCATTGTGGCCACCATCATCATCAGAGTCCAAAGAGACACTGACATCAGGTTGTGTGAGGGAGAGACCCAAGCCTCCCAGTTACCTGTGGACACCAAGACAAAAGCAGCACATTACTACCTGCACTATTATGTATTGAAAAGCCACAAAGAGTCATAATAATGAGGATCTGCAACTGCATTACCACTCTCACATCTTTTCATCTCTGTTTTCATGCACAGCAGACTTCCTCACAACAACAACATGCACATTCGACTCAAGGCCTTTATAACAAGCATATCAGGTAAATCATGTGACACTTGGCCAGTACAATATGCCTTTTAGGTATGCAATATGATACTATACCTGGTAAAGCAACACATAAAAACCAGTACACCTACCTTAACAAATATATGCAAATACAAGTTTCAATGCCTAAGTATGTACCATTGAACTTTTGGTATGTACAAGGCATGGATGGTTAATTGCCTCATCTACACCTGGAGGCTTATTCACTCTGAACTATAACTCCAAAACTGTTTTTGCTCATTCATCTACACTCCTGTGATTACCCACTGTAGGAAACTTAGGTATCTGTTCCAGACTGGAACATACAAACATTCTACTCTGGTTATACACAACATTACCTGTACATAGGGAATTATGCTGACCCTTACCCCTGTGTGTTCCATAACAAAACAGTATCACTCTTGCCAGAAGCAGGACCATGGCCTTGGAAAACTCCTGATGGACCTGTAAAAATGTGAGGGTGAGGTAATTTCAGTACCACTGCATGTTGCAGCACAACAAGGTAATACCTGTATATATTTCACATGTACAGTAGCTACTGTGTTACGTGATATATTGCTGACATTCTGAGTATGAGTGTACAACTGAGCTAAACCCCTCCCCATAGCATATAGACCTGACACCCATGTAAATGTATGTACAGTCTGACAGAATGACTGCTACAGTGTTACAATGGTGATCACAGTAATCTTATATGCAAGCTGCTCTGCTGTGGAAATTGTGCCACCCACCTCCGTGATGTATGGTGTTATGGATGCCTGGGAGCTGACATGTTTCTCTTGTTTTGCCAGGAATACCTCAGTGGCTGTGAGTGGTTGTTCCATTGCCGGCCCTCCACCAGTGATGGAACAATCCCTTGCTACATCAGCTGCCCTTCATTGTGCAGCATTCACTATGTCTGTATTATGATGTCAAACCTGCTCATATGTCCCATCCTGGTGGCCAGTCTCATTCATATCCCAGACAAGGTCTACCCACATTGCAGCCTGCTGTTCCCTGTTATGCCTCCCCCTAGATAGGAGGATGTGATGATGCTGCCACAGTCCTTGAAGTATTAGTTCATTCTCCACATCAGAGAAGGGGTGTATGCCTTCTGTGATACATTAGCCCTGAAACACACCAAAAGGGAAACATATTACAGGATCAAATACATGGATGTCTACTATGTACAGATACAACAAGAACAAAATGGCCAGTACTATTCACTGCTTGATCACACGTCATACCCCACAGTTTGACAACATACTATGTGTGTGGATACAACCAAGATAGTATCATTACTAAGGTAGTTCCCTGTGTGCCATGAGAGATTCTGCTGTACGATCATAAAGCCAACACTCCGGTCCACTGTGGTGTGTCCTCTAAAGCTAGCCACCTGATAATATGTCCTAAGACCAATGCCAGACAAATAGCAGTGTGCTATTATGACCACTATATTGGGACAGTCCAACAATACCAGTGTGTGCCACAATGACAAAAGACAATGGAACCCTGATATTCTGTACGTCTCCTTTATGTGTAAGACAGCAGGGTATCAATGACATGCCATTACCAGAGGTCTATGACAGGCTTACTGCTCTACTCCCTATTTCTCATACCTCTATCCTCCCATCTGCATCCTGTCATACACAAAAAAATGTTACATACCTACTGTAGTGCAGTACTTGTCTGTTGAAATGTGCTACTAGTACTGTTTCACAAGGGTCTGCTCTGTGTGAGGAAAGTCTCATACAGAATGCTTGCCCATAGACAGCTGCTTGCATTTTAACATGATTCTCATCCACAGGTAATTGACTCTAAACCAATCTGTGACTCTGATATGCTAATTGCAGCCAAAACAGCTGAGTTGCACTATCATTAGCCAATGACATGCAACCACTGTACAATATATATGGCCTTCATGTAGAACAGGACCCCTTTCTTAGCTGTTGAGATGGACATTACTGAGGTGAGGAGACTACATCATTGCAGAGGGTAGGTCTGTAGCAGAAACCTTTACATAGCACTGTGTGTACCACAGGCTGCAGCTACTACTGCAGGTAATAGACATAGGCAGTGAGTGTAAACACTTTGGAAGATAAGCTGTAGGTGTATCTGTGTCAGCTGTGTCAGCCTTGTTGTAGAGGCAGAGCCAGGATGACAGTGCCCTTTGTACTCCAATTACAGCATGTGTTTAAGGTACGTATGTTAGGCAACTGTGTCAATAACAGAGTACTAGACAACATTTAATAATGCTATACGGATATGTAATATGTGTTCCTACCCGCAGGCCTGCGACTTCCAGCAGTGAAAAGCAATTATTTATTTTGCAATTCTTTGTGTGGATAATGAGTGCATGAGTCATTCATTAATTGCTGTTTTCATAATAATATAATTGAAATGCAAAACAACACTTGATTTAACCCCAGGACTATGTGTGGCAAAATGTACTGTATCAAGACATTTAACAGACTGAGCTATTGAGTCACTGCTACAGTGGGTGTATTTGCAAGATATATGTGCACACATACAGGTTGTGACATACATTTCTACATCCATCAATATGTGTATGGCTTTAGATGGATGTATTTCTGCACCAGAGTCCCAGCTGAATATGTATTTTGCCACAAATGCCTTAGCAGGTAACTTTCTACATGTTTTTGATAAAAGGACACATTTACCTGTTATCACAGACCTCAGTTACACCCATTATCATATATTTGGCTGTCTAGTGGTGTAGTATTGTACCAGAGTCCAAGGTACACTACCATGTATTCCATTACTTTTTATTCCAGCTTGCACAGTGTGGCATGGCAAGAAGCTCCACTGAAACACACCTCATGACTGTAATTGGCAATTACTATGTTTTGTTTAAACCACCTTCTTTAAGTAAGAATTGTGTGATGTGGTGGGTTAATGCAGTATGCTGCAGGTGTGATGGGCTCAGGTTCAAAACATGGCAGAAGTGTTTATTTTGTACATCTGTCTTATAATGTTAGAAACACAAATAGTCATTATAGCTCTATTTAGGTAAGCTTAGCGAAGCTGTGCAACATGCCGCATCTCACAGCTCCACTCGCTAAAAAATATAAAGAAAAGAAAAAAGGGGCGATAAGAAAGTGGCGAAATGAGGGCAATCAGTGGGGAAAACATAGTAAAAGGCAGGGAGGGAAGTGCAGGAAGGGTGTAGGAAAGAACCATAGTTATCCATTTCTTGTACAGCAACAACTGTGCACTTTCATAAAATTTGTAGATGAATTTGGATTCTCAAACCCCAGAGAGAGGGGTGAGGACAATATCTGCATTTTCAAGCCAATTGGACTGAATTACATGTGTCCAGTGGACATGTGTGCAAAATGGTGAGCTATCTATGGGAAGCTATTTTTTTTTTGGGACAGGTGACAATTTCATTTTTTAAGGTGAGAGTGGAATGTTGGGGAAGAGACATAGGTACATGTGGGCAAGGTAAGTTGGGTAGGTGAGGATGCATTTGCAAACAGAAGAAACAGACAAGACAGCAGACGGGGAAGTATGTGACATATGACAGGGTGAACACCTTGGATAAGGAGGGTGTTGTGGAATCTGAGTCCCATGTGTCTCCAAATGGCAGCAGAGTGACTCACATCCCCACCCATGGGACTGTTGACATTGCTCCATCACTGCTCCAAGGGTGGTTGTGCTGGAGGCTAGGCACCAAGGCAAGTTTGCTCCACCAGGGTGGCCAGTATGCCCTCAATCTGGCATAGGTTGGGGTCATACCCATGGTGGACTATCCTGTACACCATGACTGGCAGCTCCACATGGGTGACAACACCCCCTCTGGCACCACTCCCAGAGGGGGGCTGGGACCCATCCCCTGGCCACTACTACCCACTGATGCAGGTATTGCAGGGCCAGCAGAGGGGGCATTACCTGGGACCCAGTGCCACAGCTGGTTGAGGCAATGTAGGGGGGTTAGCTGAAACCAGCCTACCTTGATGTGCTATGGTAAATTAGGTATAGCAATAAGCTACGGTTTGTAATAACCAAACTAATGTTAGTATTACAATCAATGCATACAGCTCTACTGTGATGGTTTTGACAACACAATCCTGCTGAACAACATTTTGCTTACTGTTATTGGTATTGCCAATGCTTTATTGAAATACAGTTCTTATTGTTCATTTATTGCACTACAGCTGTACAGCTCTAATTGTCCATTTACTTCACTACAGTTCTACATGCCTACTTATTGCAGTATAGTTTTACTTGTGTATACTCTGTTGCAGTAAATGCTTTACTCTTTCTTGCTTATTGCACTGCAGTTGACATACTAAATCCGTACTTAGCACCGTTACGGTGCAACCTGGCCAGGCGTCTGGCATGGGACTCAACATTGCAAGCCCTCTCAGTTGCAGCTGTTGGGAGAGAAGCACACCATTACGCATACCAGTTTTTCAGACATTCAGCTTGCAGTTTGGTTAGACAGAGGAAGACATACTTACATATTTGTGGAGCATTTTCAGCTCGAGCTTCCTGGACCCAGATGTCCAGGGTTCCCCTTTTCCTTCTTTTGAGGTCATCAAAATTCTGATGTTCCCTGGCCAAATTGTCTCAGGCCTCTGTCTTACACTCTGAGCCCTGGAATCTGCCCTGCATCAGCTGGGGTTCATAGGCTTTAACAAGGAGCCCGACCATAACCCTGGACTCCAGAATGCCTCACCACTGCGCCCAAAAGTGCATATATTCACCAACACCACCAACCATACCAACAATTGATTGAACTCCAATAATTGTTGCAGAAGTCCTCCCTACTCGGCTTAATATAGGCTGTTTTCCAGCCCTTACACATCATTCAGCAACATTCAAAAAAGCACCACATTGCTTAGCAGTGTGAAAACCAGCTAAGGGAACCCAAGCAGCACAAAAACACGCAGAACCATGGTTTTAATGAGGCTTAGCACCACACAAACATTGGTAACCATTAGCATATTTATGCACTGCTTAGCATGAATGAGTAGTGCTTGGCAAAGAACAGTACTACCAAAATTCACAATAGTTTAATGAAATTAAACAAAAGTAGTACATTCATGAACAGACATATTCTGCCTGGTATGGACTCAAACCCAGGGCCTACTACACATAAGACCTGAACTCTGCTTTTTTAATTTCTCCAAATTGTTTGAGTTTGGAATACCATGACGGGAATGGAACCCATTCCTAAGTCAAAGTACGATTAAAGTGCATGAAATTAGTATCGTTTCAATCTTTGATGCAGCCTAAAGTGCTCTTCACAGCACCCACAATGTGCCCAGTAATGACTCCTGCAATTTGTATGGAGTTATATGAACTGGTAACATATCTAAATATGACTGTAGATTCATTTTATAAGACCTGGTGCTCCTGTTACTATTGAACTGTCTGGGTATCTTTCTTCCAAATTGCTCTCATTTCTGCCTGCAAATCTTGATATTTTATGACTCTGTATGCAAGACACTGTAGTCATTGGGTGTGGTAATTTCAATGATCAATGCTACTTTTGTCTTATTTTCATGGAACACTATATCCGGTTTTCTAGCATCTATCTTTTGAACTGTTGGTAATGGGTGATCCCACGTGATGTAAACTTCATCATTTTTTTTATGCTTTGTGGCTCAGGTTTCCAGTGTTTTTCAGCCACTTTAATGCCATAATGTTTTCACAATTCCCAGTGCAACAGTCTTGCCACATTATTATGTCTTTCACTATATAGTCCTTCTGCCATTAGTATGTCACAACCAGCAATAAGGTGTGTGACTGTTTCCAATTCAGATTTACAAAACCTACATTTGTCTATTTCTCCCACATGTTCCATGGACTTTGTAAACCAGCGTGTAAGTAGCCCACTATCTTGGACTGCCAATATTAATTTTTCATCTCTTGATTTGAATTTGCCTCTTCTTAACCATTCCTGCATTCTTTCCTGATCAACATGAGGTTCTTCCAGAAGTTTTCTATACTTGCAATTATATTTATGCATTTACCGGTTTTCTAGCATCTATCTTTTGAACTGTTGGTAATGGGTGATCCCATGTGATGTAAACTTCATCATTTTTTATGATGCTTTGTGGCTCATGTTTCCAGTGTTTTTCAGCCACTTTAATGCCATAATGTTTTCACAATTCCCAGTGCAACAGTCTTGCCACATTATTATGCCTTTCACTCTACAGTCCTTCTGCCATTAGTATGTCACAACCAGCAATAAGGTGTGTGACTGTTTCCAATTCAGATTTACAAAACCTACATTTGTCTGTTTCTCCCACATGTTCCATGGACTTTGTAAACCAGCATGTAAGTAGCCCACTATCTTGGACTGCCAATATTAACCTTTCATCTCTTGATTTGAATTTGCCTCTTCTTAATCATTCCTTCATTTTTTCCTGATCAACATGAGGTTCTTCCAGAAGTTTTCTATACTTGCAATTATATTTATGCATTTTCCACATTTCTTGCCTTCTCATCTGGTCCTTCATCTTATATCCATTCTTTTATTGTTTGGCACATTCAGTTGCTGCCTGATTTTTATTTACTTCTGGTTTGATTTCCATTCCTGCTTGACATTGATATGCTTCTGCTAGATTAAGCAGAGAAGTCATCTTAGATTTATTCTCATGTTTCAAAACTTTCTCTAAGTTTGGGTCTTGTGAGGTCAGCAGATATAAGTGGAGTCCCATGATTACAGATCCATACATATAATCAGTTTCAAGGAGGCCCATCCCTCCTTCGGAATGAGGAATATATAATCTCAGTAAGCACTGATTTTTATAAATCATTTGGTGAGCATGAAGCATCCTTCTACCCATGTAGCTATTTGGATGTTATAAAAGCTAGTATACCTTCACATATACTACTAGGCTACCTGTTAGCATTGCTGAGCACCACACCATGCCACACAAACATGTGTAAACACAACTATAATTAAATAATTAATTACATCCAGTTTCCATTTTTAGATGTCTGGCAGGTGTCGGCCATGTAAGTATGAGCTCCGCTCGGTCCTGCTCCACTCCGTGCCATGCTGCGCCAATGTAAATTAAAAAAAAAATAAATAAATAAATTTAATTATAATTAATTACATCCAGCTTCTATTTTTAGATGTCTGTAAGTTGTCAGCTGTCTATATGTGAGCACAACTTGGCATTGCTTCCATGGGTGCTATAACCATAGAGCCAAGGGGAGGGGGAGGCCCCCATTTTTACAGCTGCAAGACCTGTCAGGAAAAATTAATAAAGTGGAGTTTTCACACTAACATGGATTGATTGAGCGGAAGTTAAACTAACTAAACTAGCTGTTCTTGTTCTCTTATTCCTCTGTGTTACAGGGGTTATGCTGCCACTGTTCTTTTGGTACTGCCAGAGCTAGAGTCATGCCAGGAGAGAGAGTTTTGTTCTTTTATTTGCAGGAGTTATGCTGCTCATGTGTGTGTGTGTGTGTGTGTGTGTGTGTGTGTGTGTGTGTGTGTGTGTGTGTGTGTGTGTGTGTGTGTGTGTGTGCCTGTAAAATGCCCCAGTTAGGTATACTTTGCGGTTACTGTTACTCAGGCTCAAACAAGAGCCTGAATTCTCTACCCATACCGCCACTTGTGATTCAGGGAGTTGAGTCCATAGCTCTCAACTGTCCGGATTTTCACAGAATATTTGGCTCATACCTTTGGTCTGTTCCTCTTAAAATTTGTGGTTTTCTGGCAAATCAGTGAGAACTGAATTCACTAAATAATGATAGCCCTTTAAGTTTCAGACTTTCTATCTTTCAGGAAACACATGGTAATGCAAAACACTTTTTAGCAACTTCCTAAGATTATACAAGCAATATTTAAAATTTGTCCCTGGTTTTGGACCTTTGCCCTCCCCCAAATAAATTTTGGCTTTTTCCATATTTCTTGTGCTGCAAAGTTGAGAGATTTAGTTGAGTGTCAAGTGGATTTTACAAGGAGCAGAGGACATCAGGGGAAGAGAAGTTCAGTGCTACTTATGCTAAGCAGTTTGCATTGTTAGTAGCACAACAGGTAGTATACTTGCTTTTGATGCAGAAGGCTGTGGTTCTACTCCCACAGTATGCAGATGAATCACTGATACTGTACTGTGTTGTACTTTAAAAGGAGTGGATGTTGCAGTCCTATGAATATCCTCCTTTAGAGGAGTTACCTAATAACTATGTTTCTGTTATCAGTTTGCCATCCATTCCCCATTCCAAAATTACTAGCTTATCATTTTTTTTAATGTAGCATAGGCAATTTATTCTTCAAGGGCAACAGGTACTTTATTTGTAGATGAAACAATGAAATATAAAGTTGTTTGCTAGCAGCAACCTCTTCATTATTTACAGATCCCTTTAATGTGGAATTATTTAGATGACTTACTTCTGCAGAAATTTTGCATATTTACTGATATTGGTGGATTGTAGTGACAGATGTTTGAGTTGCCTTTTATGGTCTGAAATGGGTAGTTTTGTCGTTATTGGTTCATACATTTTGTTTCATTGCTTACTAGAAGACTGTTCCAAACTACAAATTTAAAACACATTCTAACACGTGGTGCTGTATTATGCAAGGAATATAATTTAATACAATCAGGTTATTACAATCAGGAAGGTGAATCAAAGAATGCATACGTGCATGCTTGCTCACAGGATGCAGGAGATCAAAATAGGGGAAGAAACCAGTCACCAAAGGAGTCCCCCAGGGTTCAGTGCTGAGACTTTTTCTGTTTGGCATATACGTCTCAAAAGTAAAAGAAAATATCAAAGGGCTTTGGCTTACTAAGTTTGAGATGACTGCGAGCTAGGAGCAGTTATTGAATCCCCAAATGATTTAACCATCATGCAGGAAGGTTTGTCGCAAACAATAACTGGTGCCAGAATCATGAATTGAAACTAAACTCCAAGAAATACATTATCATATCCTTTGGGAAGTCACCTACTCTAGGGAACTGCCAAATTGACAATGTCCCCTGAGAACTAACCCAGTTGTTTGGCATTTGAGAATTTGTGTGTACAGTGTCCTAACTTTTGACCAACATGTGCCCAGAGTCATAAGAAAGTCTTTCTATATTGCACAGCTTATAAACAAACTGATTGTGACTATATCTAGAGATGTTACTGTCCCCCTTTACAAAGCCCTCATTATGTCAATCATTTTGTATAATGCCCACTCTGGCATGTATCTGTCCAGGCCAATGCAACAATTGGAATGCCCACAGAAATACCTTACTAAAAGGATACAAGTCCTATACAATAGGTCTTACAGAGATCAACTCAAAAATTTATCACAATACTCAGTATCCTACAGAGTGCTTAGAGGTGACATGTATGGCACACAAGGCATCCTCCGACATAATACAGATGGACCTACTGAACATCAGCAAATCAAATGGTATCAGAAATAGTCAGTTCAGGTATCTAAACTGAATGTTGTGGAGAGATGGATATATATCACATAGGCTACCACTGTTCCAGAACAGACTATCCATTCAAGTAAAATAAAGCTCATCCCTGTCCATATTCAAATGCAACTTGGATCTAAGGATAGGTAATAGAAAATGTACTCCAGGATTGCCCCTCATGCCACTAATGGATAGAGGCAGTTCCTAAATGCTGCATCCCTTACATGGGTATCCTCAAGTTAGCTATAGTATGATCACATTTATTCTTACTAGGGCTAATATGCAATTATCGGCCATGGGATAGGTAAGACCAATCAGAAAATGTTAATTCAAGCACCAAAAGGGAAATTGGCTAAGTTTAAAATGTCCTCCAAGTTAAACTATGTTGTGGTAGTAAATAGTATTAAAAAATTGCCCTTTTAAGACCACTAAATGCCCCTCTCACTCTTCGCCCCCCCAGTCTTCAACAGCTTCCAGCGCCTCTGATTGCTTCACTCTGTGCCGTGCAAGCATACAGTAAAAAAGAAAAATATATTAAAAAAAATAACGTAGCAGATGTTCTTTCTGTTATTTTACATTCTGATACACCATTCTCCACTAAAAAGTACTTCCAAGATATTTGACGTACTATCAGATGTGATACCCCTAAGGTTGTTTACCTGGCTACATGCTTCTGTGACGCCTTATATGCTGGCAGGACCTCACATGTTTTAAGGAAAAAATATGTCTCCATCTCAGAATTATGAGTGGCATGCATTATTTAAACACATTAAAGTACACCCTGAAGTCTGTTTCATTTTTTACAGATGTTGATTTCACTCCATCCAAAATGCAACCTACTGGATATTGTATGGAAGAAATACTAGATAAAAAGGAAATATTTTTGCTTTTCTTTACTGGTGCCCTTTTAAGATCTGGTTTGAGTGAGAATGTATAATTTCCAGCTGTATGAACATTTAGGTCATGAGGAAAGATTTTTTCCCTGGTGCTCATTTGAGCTTTGTTTTGAATGGATATATCATTTTCTCTTCTTTTTTGTGATTTTATTTATGCTCTGAATGTTTCCTGGAGCTTTCAGTTTGTGATGTCATGTGTATTATATTAATACATTATAGTGCATCCAAATTCCTCTTTTGTTGTCAGGGGTATTGTTTATATTTTACTTAAAAATGTAATTTTGTGGATATAGCAAAATAAGCAGTAGATAACAATGCAATGTTTTCCAATATTTTTCACTGCTGCTGGTTTGAGCTTTGGTTTGCATATCAGTACATAATTTTCAGCTGCTTGTCTTGTTTTCTAGCTTGTATATATTTATTTGTATTTTTGTTATTATATTTGCACTTCAGAAGTTTGAGGAAGTTTCACTGCATGATGTCATTTTTTTCCTATTGGTGCTTTCATAACAGGTCATTGTACTGGGATGTTGTATATATACCTGGTTAGTGGCACTTGTCACATTACTCAATTAGGAAGCTTTAATGAAACTGGGCTTGTTTAGAACTGCTTTTTAATAAACTTTGATACAGCATTTCTGGTCCTTAGCTGATGGATTTCCTTGTTTTGATGCACTTTTTGGATCCCTGCAGCCTGTGCTGACTGTTCCCTTGCAGGCTTGTTGTTTGGTGCGTACATATAAACCAGGTATATATACATATAACTATCAACACAGACTGTGACATGTACTGGAAACCATATGGTGAATGTTACAGAGGTGTGCTTCAAACATATATGATGAGTTACAATTTGAAACCCAGTCATAATTCTCTGTGTTAGCTCTGTAAGCAACATAGAAAGATAAGACACTCTCCATATTTAAAACATTTATTGAGGCATGTGATAGAAGTAGTGCTCTGTACTCAACTTCTATGTCCTATTCAATCATCAAAGTAAAAGAATTCTCTTAGAATCACTTTGTTTCACTATGCCTATAGCAGGCAAATTTACTTCATTGCAGGCAGTAACACAAATAATGGTCCTGCAGTCCGAGGTCTTCATTTTATTACATTACCATTATCACTAAAGCAATCATAAATCTAGTCCTATAAGCTGGGATAAAATTATTTCTAAATGTTTCAATTTCAGCCATATACTATTAGTTCACCACAATGACACATTCTAGTGATTTGCATGATTTTAAGCTTACATTTTAACAGTGCATAATGCTAATTATGGAAAACACTGGGTTTATTATTGATTCTGCATTTTCTTAAACAATATTTAATCCACTGTTAAAAGTTAGCACACATGAGTAAGCTTTATCATTTTTCAGTCTTTAATAAACTTTGTGTGGCATGTCACTCTTGTTAATGAAGCAATTAAAACATAATTACAGTATGTTTTTAATGTTTCATTGATTGTTTTCCATATTTAAGTATTTGTTTAAAAAATGTGCAATTTTTAGCCCATTTCTTTCAGGGGGAATATGTGCACACTGTCTGAAAAATATGCACTGCTTAATGTCCGGGATAGGTTTTATCCTACAGAATGTTAACAGACTTCAGGGTGTACTTTAAAACTCCCACAGAGCCACAAGGCTCGAGCGTAAGCCACAAAGCGATAGGCTAGGCTTGTAAATGCCCTGGGCAACCTATGAACCTTTGTATTGTGATTCGCTTAAAATCTGTCTGCACAATGGCTGATCACATTGATGTTCGCTTAGTACAGTATGGATGTAAATGTGGTAGGACATTGTGTGGAAGGATGATAAGCGGCACACAGTCTAACTCATTAGAAGGATGGTGACCTACTGGTTGTTAGAGGGGTATCAGTGGGGTTTATTCTTTTCCTTGCCTTTATAAGGGGAATTTCAAACTGCCTTTTGAAGAAGACACAAACTTATGCAAAAGTGTTGACGTCCAACAATATGTAGAAAGAAAGCAAAAAGTAAGAAGTACGTAACAAGCTTCAAGAAATGGGCTTAAACATGAAAGAGCTTGCATACAAAGTAGGAATGCAGACTAATGCATCTAGGATGTAAAATCCCAAAAAGGCAGGTATATGCAACTGGATAGCAGGAAGCAGAAATCCTAAATGAGAAAATGGACCTGAGACAGCCATACTAGATGACTAAAGGTCATCAATGCGAAACACAACAAGACACCTCTTGGTGTACTGCCAAACTGAGAAACATACCACCAGAGAATAGAAGCTACTATTGCTACTCAGCATGATTAGCTGCTTAGTGCATCTGGAGCACTGTGTGCTGTTCTAAATACCTAATTTGTAAAAGGAGATGCACTGGACAGTGGAACCCTGCAGAAGAAAAAGAAAAAGTATGCACTGTCTTCACTGAGGACATATAAAGAAAGAGAAACAAGGACATCCTAAATTATACTGTGTTGGAGAAAAAAAGTTGATTTGAACATAGTAGGAACAGACATGTGTGTATGGTACCCACCATAACAGCAGCTCTTAGATGAAAAGACACTTGTAGCAGTAATAGAACAATTGCATTTCTACTTATAAATGCCCTTCAGCTTCCAGCATGTTATTTTTAAGTAGCCAGATGTTTTCCCATAGGAAAGTAATGATTGTTTCACACTGCTGTCCCTCCAAAAATGAGTTATGTGCCTTATACAAATGTAGCCTTATTGCAAGCCATACTCAGTGCTTCCAATGGAAGTGAGGTACACTTAATACAAAAACCATAATGATAATTACATAATTGCACCATGCAATTTATAGCAGGTAGGTATATAGAAGAGTATCCAGACTCAAATCCAAATTTAAAGGAGGATGGTAGAAGAGCATGTCTTCTTTTTAAATATTGACTGGTAAAGAAAATCTGTAAATTGCACAACTGGACTATATTTCTTCATGGATAACTAGAGCTGAAATACAATAACAATGGGACTAAATCCTAAGCATATTCATAACACTAGTCTCAAATAGTGGGTGACTAAGGCAGGATGTTCTGCATTAGTGCTCTCCAAACTATGCCTTCCCTTAAGGTTAGGCATCTAGCTTGTGGTTCTCTAGGAAACATGAGGATTCATAACCAGCTTGTATGGTGTGCTCAACCAACACATTCCTAAAACACGTTGATGATCGGGTGACAACCAAGGCGGCATGTGCTCTAATGCTGTTTGTGGGAGTTTTGTTGTACATGTGCCATAACAAGAGACAATGCAGTAAGCAAAGCACTTTAATAATGATTGCCTTGTCACAAGAAGTCCTCTATTTAATGTCTTAAAAGACAAAAAGAGTTGAACAGGCAGTCTGAGTCCAAGTTGTACAGACTATTTGATGTCTGGTTCTTTTTATGTGCATTTAAGTTATCTGCACAGATCTAAGATAAATAACCATCCCACCATCATGTTTCTGTGGTGGGACTGTGGGAAGTAGACTGGCAGCTGAACTGATTGATTTTTTTTTTATTTTATTCCTTACTGAGTTTTATTTGCATTTGTTCATGTTCTATTCTTTTTTCCAAAATGTTTTTATTCACTTTATAACACAATAACTTAACAGTATAGTAACAAGAAAAAACAAACTTTATGCAATGTCCATAACAACTAAAAAAGCACTATATGTAGGAAAACACTTAATATTTCTCTAACGGATTAGACAATTTTGTCCAAGTAATTAAATGATGAGTTATGCTGTTAGTCCTTGCTTTTATAGTGGCAATCTCATTCTTACAAATGTATTTCACAAGATGAATAAACTCAAGTTTAAAAACAGGAGTAGATTGGGATTTCCAATTTTTAGTAACAATTTTCCTTGCTACAGAGAGGACAGACCATAGTAAAAATATTTGTTTTTTAGGAATGACTTCAGGAACAAGAACATTAAAAAGGATAAGGAAGTCAGAAATTATACAGTTGTCATTCCATAGAGCTGTACAAAGATATTTAAAGTCTAACCAAAATGGGGAAATTATTTTGCAATTAACAACCATATTTATCCAGTCAGCATCAGGGTGTCCACATCTCCAGCATTTCATTTCATCTTTCTTGTACATTATTGCTAGTCTATGTGGGGTTAAAAAACATCTATGTAAAAATTTCCATGTGTATACATGCCGGAACAGGGAAGACATGGATTCCTTCACTGACTGTAAACAAAGTTTTTTTATCTTTTTTTCTGAGAATACTTGTTTATTAACTTCACTTGAATAATTCCAAAAATAAACACTTGTTTTGCTAAAATAATTTCTGAGAATTTTATAAGTAACAGATATGTATGAAGTGTTCTTGGGTGAGCTATTAATAATTGCTGAGATAAAATCCAAGATTTTTAAGTTACATTTATTGTATGCCTCTAATGAGGGCACGAGTTTAGTATGTATAAGATCCTTACAAGTTTGGATGTCCAGTCAATTGCAATTTTGCAAACTATATCTGCTGATGAAATAGTCTGTAGAACTTATTTTATTAGCTGAGAGAAATTGATTCCAATATAACAGGTCACCATTCTTAAATTCTAACATTTTCTGAGTATCAAAAGATATCAAACATTCATTTGTGTAGGCAATAGGAAACATAATTATTAATTAACTCTTAATTGATTAGAGAACATAAGCTTTTTAAACAATATTTGATTTGTAAGAGGTGTAAGAACAAGTTTTGACCTTTCACTTTGAATGTATAGTTTTAAAATACATATACAAATGTTTGTATGTATTTGAGTATATGGTTCAAGAAATGTCCTATTACCATTAAGAAGTAAGGATTCATGTATTGATTTCCAATATGATGTATAAGAAGTATTATTCCAAAGCAACATTATGTTAATAAATACAAAGTTTAAATAAAAAGCAATATTTGGAAACCCTATACCTCCTTCATCCCAGCTTGTGGTGTGCCAGAGAAGAGAAATCCTTGTTTTTTTTTTGTGAAACCAAAGAAAGTTGAGTAATAACTTGCTCGTTTTCTGTTTAATTTTGGCAGGTGGGGGAATTATTAGAGCTTGGCCAATGAATAAGATTTTAGGTAGCAGTATCATTTTGATTAAAGTTAGTCTGTCTTTAAATGTGAAGAAAAGTTTCTTCCAACTGTCAGACTTGTAACTGAGTTTATAAGTTGTTGGTATTTAGATGTGAATCATGTTTTATAATTAGATTCAATAATGATACCTAGCTATTTAATATGCATGCCCTCCCAGTTTATGTCTCTTTTTGATCTAAGTTTCATAGTAACATTTGTATTCACTAGACGTGCCTGAGTTTTATTGTGATTGAATTTTAGACCAGAGATGTTTGCAAAGAAGTCTAGATTATGTAATAGGTAATTTACTGAATTTTCAATATCATTATAAGTTACTGGCAGGTCATCAGCAAGCAGTTGTATCTTGGGGGATAATTTGTCTGACACTTTATATCCTTTAACACTGTCATTACTTCTAACATAATTTGCAAGAGGCTCAATAGCCAGGGCAAAGAGTAATGGGGAGAGGGGGCACCACTGTTTAGTACCTCTTAATATTTTGAATGGGCTAGATAGATAAGATCCGATCTTTGCATAGGCTATGGACTTTACATATAATTTTTTAGTTAGTCCTATAAAGTTTGGGGAGAAATTGTATTTTTGTACAGCTTTATACAGATATAGCCAACTGGGTCTATATCAGTTCACTAAAACGGCTGAAGTTCGAACACCATATGTTCAAATTTCTAACCACAAAGTACAAAAACATCGAAGTCTTAGAACAGCAATTTTTTTCCCAGGGAAAAAAATCACTGTTCCAAGAAACACACAAACAAACCAAGCACACCAAAAAAAACAGCAATCCACACACATACACTTAAAATCCTACATCTAACCCTACACTAAACTGTACATACACTACTATCTGTCCACTTACCTTAACCCAAACCCTAACCCTAAGGTCCGTCATTATCGCACACTCACCTGACCAACACCCTAACCCTAACTCACCTATCCTGCCCTAACCCTAAAGTTTGTCACTATCGCACACCCACCTCACCCGCTCCCTAACCCTAACTCACCTAACCCGTGCCCTAACCCTAACGTCCACACAATTGCACACTTACCTGAACCTGACCTGTAACTTCCCACCACAGTCCTGATAATTGCGAAGCCACAGAAATGGCCCACCAAATTCTTTCCCTGTGAAAGAATTTGGTGTTCCGCGGCTTCGTGATAATCAGTGTTTGATCTTCACAGTTAGAACATCTGGTGTTCGATCGTAAGCCATTTCGACGGACTGATATAGACCCTGGCCAACTTAGGGAGTGAAAAGCTTTATCTATATCAAGGCTTAAACTAGAAATCTCATTTTTTTTCTTGTTTGCTAAGTCTATTAAGGACAGCAATCTAATTACATTGTCTTGTACCTTTCTGTTTTTGATAAACCCAGTTTGGTCTTCATGAATTAATATTGAAAGAATATTACTTAATCTATCTGCTAAGACAGACATGAGTATCTTGTAATAAATGTTAAGCAAATAATTTGGCCTGTATGATGTGCAAAGGTTGGGCTCTTTATTTGTTTTTAAGATGGGAGAGATGATAGAATATTTCCATGAAGGAGGGATGTTTGCTGTAGTTTTAACTTCTTGAAATGTACTGAGTAAGATTTTCGAGATGTTATCAGGTAAGAGTTTGGAAAATTCTGGAATTAGACCATCCAGCCCTGGTGCCTTTTTTGTCTTAAGCTTTTTTATTTGTTCCTTTAATTCTTTAAAGGAAAAAGGTTTATCTATGTTATTACTATTGTGTTTGGATAGCTTCTTTTGAATATTATTAGCAAGAAAGTTGTCTATACTTTTGTTATCACTTGTAGATGAGTTATTATTATGAATATTCTTGTAATGGTTTTTAAAACATAATAAGGTATTTTTAGATCTGTAACTTTGATAGTCTGATTATTTCTAGTTTATGTTATTTCTTTTATATCAATTTTTTCATTTAAATGTTTACATCTAACCGCAATCTTTTGCATACTCTTGGGATTAATTGAGTAGGGTTGTAATCTGATTTTTTTCCAGATTTATTGATATTTTAATGCTGCATGATATCCTGATATTCCTTGTTCAGTTTACATATGTCAGCTAATGCAGATTTGTCATTTGCTGTAATGTTTAGTTTCAGTTCATCAATTTCTTTTTGTATGTCTACCAGTTTTTATCCCACTCTTTCCTTTTATTTGTATACCAACTTTTGACTTTACCATGTAAGACTACCTTTAAAGTGTCCCATAGGATAATATTTGAAACCTCTTCATTATTATTGACATCTAGGTAAAGTCTTATTTCATCTAGAAACCATTCTTTAAATCCTTGTACTGTTAGTAGAAAAGCAGGTAGTCTTTGGCAGAAGTTTAAGGGGTCAGCATTAAGTGTCACATTGAAGGTGATAGCATTGTGATCAGACATAAGGCATGATGTCAGCACTACATTATCAATTTTGGCCAGTAAAGAACTGGTTACAAAGACTTTGTCTATGTTGGGCTGTGTGCCAAATCTGTAAGAGTATTGAGAATATCTCAGAGAGGATAATATTTTTATACCATCAATGTCAATTAGGTTTCTGTCTTTTATATAACTTATAACATTTTATATTTCCACCTGGTTAGCCCAGCTGCAAGCCCCACTAGTCCCTTGCATAGTGTGCACACTGCTCGCTCATTTTAAGTTTTCAAGCCCCCCACTTCCAAGACACTACAAAGATGCTCAGCAGTGTTTTCACTGCCTCCCAGGACTGAGGATTCTTCTGTTCTGGTTTTCCCACAGAAAACCCAGCAATTTGCACCGCCACAAGTGCATCTCACTCATTTTAAGTTTTCAAGCCCCTCTCTTCCATGACACTATATAGATGCTCAGCAGTGTTTCCACCACCTCCCAGGACTGAGGATTCTTCTGTTCTGGTTTTCCCAAAGAAAACCCAGCAATTTGCACCACCACAAGTGCATGTAAGCAAGTTCTAGTAGCCTTGTCAGTAATAAAGTGTATAGTGTATGCTATCTCAGTTTGAGCACTTACCACTAATGTGCACACTTGCAGGGACCCTGATTCCCTCTCTTGCCCACCTGTTCCATCCATAGTTTTCCACTAAGTGGCAGCAGAACTCCACACCTCTCCTCCTATCAGCCAGCCATCCCACTCAGCCACAGTCCCCTGCCACTCTGCTTCTCCCTAAAGCAATCAGGCAGCTCCTCTCCCCTTATATCACCCTGCCTACAACATTCACCCTACCGCTTGAGTAGATAATAACTACCTTCCTTTCTGCTTTCATTTCAGCTCACTTATTTTAAGTTTTCAAGCCCCTCTCTTCCAAGACACTACAAAGATGCTCAGCAGTGTTTCCACCGCCTCCCAGGACTGAGGAGTCTTCTGTTCTGGTTTTCCCAAAGAAAACACAGCAATTTGCACCACCACAAATGCATGTAAACAAGCTCTAGTAGCATTGTCAGCAATAAAGTGTATACTGTATGCTATCTCACTTTGAGCACTTACTGTTAATATGCACACTTGAAGGGACCCCAATTCCCTCTCTTGCTCACATGTTCCACTCATAGTTTTCCACTAAGTGGCAGCAGAACTCTACAACTCTCCTCCTATCAGCTAGCCATCCAACCTAGCCACAGTCCCCTGCTGCTGTGCTTCTCCCTAAAGCAATCAGGTGCTCCTCTCCCCAGTCTAGCAGTTCACATCTAAGCCATTCACCAGTCACTCTTAAAGTACTATGTAGAGCCCATAAGGCCTGAAAGTCTGCATCTCTGGCTAAAACTAGAAGCATTCACATACAATAGACAAAGCCTGCAACCTACATTAGCACAAACATTCATAGATAGTTTTTTGCTCACCTCTGCTGGGATCTACCCACTCCATTCACCCTGCTGGCTCACTCTGCTCCCCTACCCTGCCCCCAATTCCCACCCACCCCTACTACCTGTACTTTTATCCATCCCAAACCCTTCCCACACTTCCTAACATCCAATCACTCAACACCCCACCCACCAACACACACACACACACACACACACACACGCACACACACGCACACACACGCACACACACACACACACACACACACACACACACACACACACACACACACACACACACACACACACACACACACACACACACACACCAACTGTATACACCCCACCCAACCTTAATGCCTCTTATCTCATTACACCTACTACAACTAACACCCAACTAATCTTCCTCTCCTGTCTTACTTTACTTACACAACTCCCTAACCCCAACCATACCTCACCTTCCTATACCACAGCCACTTCCATACCTACCCCCACATCATCCTTTACTTACAAACCACATGACCTCCACTCCACTAACCTAACTGTACTACTCAAGCGCAAAATCCTACTTATGTCACACACTCCTAACTCACCCCTCCATGCTCATCACAAAAAGTCCAACCTCCTCCACCACACAAACTCTCCATCAATAATAAACTACCTTATCCTCATTCTCCACAAAGTTTTCCTCTCACTCTCTGGTGACATCCATCCCAACTCTGGGCTCACTTCACTACACAAACCACAAACTCCCCTCCCACACACCCTAAAACTCTCAAATCCATTCACCTCACTATATTCAACACCCAGAGCCTTCTAAACAAAATCCCTAACCTTCATGCCTGGCTATCCCACAATCACCCTGACATAGTAGCCATCTCAGAGACCTGGCTCAAACTCTCCATAAAAGACAATAAATTTCTATCACCAGGCTACCTAATGATTCATAATGACTGACTTAACTAGAAAGGTGGCGGTGTAGCTATAATCTACCACTCTACCCATACAGTTTCCCCATATTCCAATCATATCCCAAACTTTTCCAATGCTGAAATAACTATAGCTCTACTAACAATCAATAATAACAAGTCCATATGTATAGTCACCCTCTATTTGCCCCCAGGCAATAACATCCCAATACTAGAAGACATCCTCTCCTGGCTTTCTGCCAACATTAAAATGAAACCTACATCCTTGAGACATGAAAATTAACTGGGTCAATATAAATTCTCAACCCCCTACTCAGACAATCAACCTCTTCCACTTTTCCCTACTCATAAATTTTCCCATCAGACCCATCATAAGCAACACTACTATATCTAAATTCACAAACTCTCCCACTTCAACCCTCACACTTTCTCTGAAAAAGACTTTCTGACTGCCCCCCCCAAGAACCCTGCCCCTCGACACAGCCACTACTTACTTCAAAAAAACCTTTTTAAACCTACTCAACAACCACGCTCCTCTATGAACCAAGTGCATCAAAGCTAAAACCACCCCCTGGCTATCAAAAGAAACTAAACTAATCATGCTCCAAAGAGACAAAACATGGAAGCAATTAAAAAAAAAAAAAAAACCTAACACCCTACTTGAGCTCAAACAACTCCAAAGCACCATAAAAAAAACTAATAACTAGAGACCGAAAAGCATACTACTCCAAACTTCAATCTGAACATCCAACCAACCCAAAAAATTCTGGGACACTATCTCCTCTATCCTTTACCCTGGAAATAAAGACAATCCCTGTCCCAACTCCAACTTCACCAACCTCAAAACTGCAACCCTATTGAACTCCTTCTTTGTGGATTGTATAGCTAAACTATTCTCCTCATTCCCCAAACCACTCCCCAACCCCACCAGCTCACCACATCCCTCTGACCACAAATCTCCACCCACCACTTTCAGCCTAAAATCCATCCCCACAGGTACAATAAAAAAACTACTCCTCCAAATAAAACACTGCTGCAATGCAACTGATAACCTACAACCAGCCTTCCTCAAAATAGCTGCTGACAGCATTGCCTTCCCCAGTTCCATCTTTATAAATTGGCCACTCCAAGAAGCCTATGTCCCTTCTGTGTGGCAACAGGCATTCATCATCCCTCTCCATAAAGGTGGCAAAAACACTGACACCACCAATTTCAGGCCTACTGCCACCCTTTCCCCGCTTTCCAAAATCCTGGAAAAATGCATCCATTCACAACTAATGCCATAGCTAACTCAGAACAATCTTCTATCCCCCACTCAACACGGCTTCTGACCTGGCCACAGTACCATGACTGCTCTCCTGTCCTTTCTCAAGACCATAAACCAAGTACCCAACTCTGGTAAACTTGTGTCTATCCTGTTTCTCAACCTCTCCAAAGCTTTTGATAATGTCTCCCACCCCTAACTCCTGTCTCAACTCTACTCTCTCAGCCTTTCACTCCACCATATCCTTGTTTTCCAGCAAGCAGTACACTGGAAATCCTCAACCTCTCCCTTCCTACCCACCCCCACTGGCATGCCCCAAGGTTCTGTTCTAGGCACTCTACTCTTCAATATTTTTATCAATAAATATTACTGCACCCTCCCAGATTAATCTCTAATCCAATATGCAGATGATTCAACTATCATCTGCTCAGCATACTCCCCCTCTGACCTCCACAAAAAAGCCCAATTAGCTTTTTCTAAAACAGAAACCTGGATGCAAAACAAGCACCTGGCCCTAAATGCAAGTAAAACCAAACTGATGACTTTTTCCCCTTCACGAAACACCACCATAGACAAAAACTCATTCTCTATACTTAGGCAGCAGAACATCCCTATTGAAATTATATCAAATACTAAACTGCTCAGTATCATCATTGATGAATGTCTAAAATTTGACATTCATATTCATGAAAACAAAAACGTGGAAAATAACTGAGTGAAGAAACACAAATCACCAAGAATATACTCAGTTAGGCACACTGGTCACCAAGAAAGTCCAGAAATCCACCAGACTGCAGACATAATGTAAAATGATTCCTTTAATATATCCAACGTACCAACAGATTTAGCACTTTCATTCCACAAGGGAACTTCTTCAGAATAACACAGCACCAATTAATCAATCCTTAAATAGTCTAGCTAGTTAAGAATGACAATTATCCATTGGTCAAAAACCAGTCAAGTGATTTATGAAAGCAGTCAAGTGATTCTATAAAAAATGTATAGCAGCAATTGTGCCAAAAAACAGAAATAAAATACAGAAATGGAAAACAGAATGTGGTCAAGTAATAAAAATAGGTAACATACAAGGTAATTGAATGTGGATATATTGGAAAACAGCATAATTCTATTTGAGAAAGTATGAACACCTGTATGAGGTATCAAGGAGAAAGGAAACTAATGCATTATTCAAACACACTTTGGTGTGTGAAAGTTATTCCTTTACATTTTGGGTGTTGGAGCAAGTAATGCCCTTTGAAAGAGGGGAGATTGGGAAACAAGTTTAGATTATTGTGAGTTATTGTGGCAACTAAAGTTTGGTGCCTGTTCAGCCCCTGGCTTAAATGAACATTACTCTATTCTACCAGCTCTGAAGAAAAGGGCTTTAAAATAGAATTATGCTGTGTTTCAATATATCCATGTTCAATGACCTTGCATGCTACATATTTTTATTACTTGACCACATTCTGTTTATTGTTTTCTGTTTTTATATTTTATTTCTGTCTTTTGGCAAAATTGCTGCTATACATTTTTTATAGAATCACTTGACTGCTTTCATAAATCACTTGACTAGTTTTTGACCAATGGAGAATTGTCATTCTTAACTAGCCTGACTATTTAAGGATTGATTAATTCATACTGTGTTATTCTGAAGAAGTTCCCTTGTGGAATGAAAGCG
This sequence comes from Protopterus annectens, assembly GCF_019279795.1. NCBI lineage: Eukaryota > Metazoa > Chordata > Ceratodontiformes > Protopteridae > Protopterus > Protopterus annectens. The sequence continues at coordinate 332,237,154 of NC_056735.1, forward strand.
CTAAATATGTAGGTGTGTTGGATATATCAAAAGGGATTCACTTTTGTACCCAGTAGACCGGGTCGGTGGCTAAAATGGTGTTAGACACAAGCTTTTTGTTAGAAATATTAATTTGAAAGTCCCTTTTGGGGGCAGCAATGTCTCTCAACCTGACAGATTGTTTAGAAGAAGGAGTACCTTTCACCCACCCACACATCCCATTCTTGCTAACTTTGAGACACTAGCGGAAAGGGACATTCGTAAAACACTTAATTTTAAAAACAAAAAAAGTTCTTTTTGTAGGAACCTTTGCAAGGAAGAGAGTGAGTTGCTTTCTGATATTAGCAGGCATTGTGGTATCAGGATTATGAAGCCTGATAAAGGGGGGTTGGGTTGTGCTCATGAAGGAATGGATTTACACAGAGAAAATGTTAGAAATCTTTCATGGGGACGGCAAATACCAGGAGGTCACTAGAAGTGAGATTAACCTGGCTTATAGGAACCTGGATTTGATTGTGGAGGACAATTTGCTTTAGGGGGTTATCGATAGACAGTTATACAAGTTTTTGTGGGATCCTAAGCCAGTGGTTCCAGTTATTTTTGGGGGTCTTAAAACCCATCCAATCGTCAAGGTTCCGTTTGAAGAGCACCAAGGAGGGGCTCTGCTTGACATGTATGGGCAGTCTATTCCAGAGTCTGGGGAGTCTCTAGGTCAGGAACCTATCCCTCCAGCATGTTTTATTCATTGTGATGACAAAGTTTAGATCCCTGGAGCATGTGGCTCTGAGGGATTGGGATTTCTTTAAGTGGAGCATGTGCAACAGCTCAGGGTTTGACATGGCCTTGTATGTTAAGCAGAGATCGCCTCTGAGTAGACGATATCCCACAGAGTATAGCTGGAGTTTTTTTAGACGGTCAGTATAGGGCATCTGCTTTAGACCTGTGATTCTTTTAATGAGGTATTTCTGCAGCCTTTCCAGCTGTTACAGATGTCTTGTGAGGTACATACCAAATGGGGCGTTGTACTCTATAATGGGTCTAATGAGGGATGAGTACAGTGGGACAATGACCTCCTTTTTTCTGGATGAAAAGCCCTTAGTGATGAGGTGTGCCACATTGAATGATTTCCTGACTGTTGTGGCGATGTGGTTATCAAAGGTGAGACCACTGTTCACCTGTGTCCCTAAGTCTCTCGTCACACTTTCAGTGTTTAGTGTACTGCCACCTATGTGGTAATTCATGGGTACATGTTTTTTCCCAAAGGGGATAACTATACATTTCTTGGCATTAAGCTTGAGCCCATGGCTCTGGCACCAAGCATCTGCTTCTGTAAGGCCCTTTTGTAGAATATCCACATAATTTGGGGATTCAGTAATGGCTCACAGTTTGCAGTCATCTGCAAACTTTGTTAGCCAGAGTCTGAGGATATTATTGTGGGTTTTGACTTCCTCTTCCCCCTGGAATTTTGGTTAGTGCTTGAGAATATGGAATTGATGCACAGTAATAACTTTTTGATTTTTCAAGGAGCATACTACAAGCAGATTGGGGGGGGGTGCTATGGGGGCATCGTGTGCCCCCATTTTTGCCAATATAGTTCTGTATTGGGAACAGCATTTTCTATTCCCCTCACCCTTCTATGAACACATGAGATGTTATTTCCATTACCTGGGTGATATTTTTATTGTGTGGAAGGGACCAAAGGCGATTATTGCCCCCTTCTTGGATTTTATTAACCACACTACCAATTTTTTTGGAATTTACATCCTGTGTGATGGAGGATAATCTTCACTTTTTGGATGTGCAGATTAGGAAAGATCCCTGACACAATAAGTATGTTTCCTCTGTATACCATTAAAAATATTTCTTCAGTTCTTATCTCCACTTTAAGAGTGAACATCCATATTCATAGAAAAGGAACACTGTCAAGGGCCAAATGGTCAGGGCAGCATGCATGACTACACTCAAGGATGAACTGATTTCCGAACTAGAGTATATAGGCAAAATTTTTGTCAAGCGTGGGTACCCTGAAATCTTGTTTTTACAAGAAGGGGGAACTAGATATATGCCCATTTTGTCCATTGATAATGGGGTGGGGCAGTGTTCAAAATTACTGTGTCATTTAATACACAGATGGAAGTAAGGGCTACCAATGTTCCCCACAGTAACGACATCTATTTTGTGATGGACTTCCATCGGGACACCCATCTTATGAAAAACATTATACAGACTTATTGGAACATTTTTGCTAGTATGCCCAACAGCCTCAATGTGTTTTCTGGGAAACTGAAATATAGTTTGAGAAGGGGATGGAATTTCAAAAAATATTTTTGAAAGTTGTAAATCTGATTCTACCCCTAGATTAAGGACAGTGATACACACATGTGAAAGGTGCCCCCAGTGCCCTCATGTAGCCAATGTAGATGAACTGCATGTTGGGGTCCTGTTGGATTATTTAAGGGCAAGAGGTACTTCAACTGTCACTCTAAAGGGGTAGTATACCTGGCCTATTGGCCCTCATGTTTTGCATTTTACGCTGGCAAAACAAAGAGAACCTTAAGGAAGAGAATGTATGAACACCTGTATGAGGTATCAAGGAGAAAGGAAACCAATGCATTATTCAAACACACTTTGGTGTGGGAGGGTTATTCCTTTAAATTGTGGGTGTTGGAGCAGGTAAAACCCTTTGAAAGAGGGGAGATTGGGAAATGAGTTTAGAGTATTGTGAGTTACTATGGCAACTAAAGTTTGGTGCCTGTTTAGCCCCTGGCTTAAATGAACATTACTCTATTCTACCAGCTCTGAAGAAAAGCACTTTAAAATAGAATTATGCTGTGTTTCAATATATCCATGTTCAATGACCTTGCATGCTACATATTTTTATTACTTGACCACCATCTCTTTTCTGTTTTCTGTTTTTGCATTTTATTTCTGTTTTTTAGCACAATTGCTGCTATACATTTTTATAGAATCACTTGACTGCTTTCATAAATCACTTGACTGGCTTGTGACCAATGGAGAATTGTCATTCTTAACTGGCTTGACTATTTAAGGATTTATTGATTAATTGGTGCTGTGTTATTCTGAAGAAGTTCCCTTGTGGAATGAAAGCACTAAATCTGTTGGTGTGTTGGATATATTAAAGGACTCATTTTACATTACTTCTGCAATCTGGTGGATTTTTGGACTTTCCTGGTGACCAGTGTACCAAACTGAGTATATTCTTGGACATTCATATTCATACCACCATAAAAAACACCAAAAACTAGCACTCCTGTATAGACACAACTGCTACCTCACCCCCTCCACCAGAAATACCCTTGTCTCTTCCTAGCTTCTCCCCTCTCTAATGTATGGGGCACTTCTATTTATGAATCTCCAACTTGGCCTTCAATCCAAACTCAAATCCTGCTACAATAAAATTACCAAATTCGCTACCAGCTCAGGACATTCATCCCACCATTGCCACTGTCTCCATACCCTGCAATGGCTTGATCTACCCAATCACTTAAACTTTCTTAAACTTACCACCGCCCACAACCTCATCTTCAAACCATCCATTTTCCCCTCTCTAGCTGCCACCCTAACTCCCTATATTCCTAACCGCTCCCTCAGATCAGAAAACCAAAATCTCCTACAAGTCTACAAACCCTTACAACCACCCGGCCATTTCCTGCTATCCTGCTCCTTATCTAAACTTTGGAACTCACTCCCTCCCTCCATGAGCAATACTCCTAATGACACCAACTTCAAATCCCTTCTATTCTCACATCTTGCATCAAAGTGGGTATGCCCATGCAACTCTAGCACATAAATCTCCCCCTAACTACTCCTACTCCCACCCCCACCCCACCCTTTTCTCACACCACCACTCTACCTACTACCACATTCTATTTCCTACACAGGGCAGTCTCCTATTGCACCATGGCTAACCTTGTTAGAGCTTCTTATATCTAAAACTGTGAATTTATTACTTCAAAATATGTATTCTAACTATGTACATACAAAAATTGTCCACTGCTGCTCTATTACCTGTATGTCCCTGCATGTTTGTATTATAAGAATTATGTCTCTTATCTGTCTTCCCTGTATTCTCAGCATACTGTAATTGTTCACATGGCTTTGTATATATCTGTAACTTGTATGTTTATAATTTGTTACTGGAGATTTTCTCCCCCGGCCTCCACTGAAAATGGGATCTTCTTGGCCCAGTGGACTTCCCTGAGCATCAAACTGAAGCAAATAAAACGATAAAATAAATAAATATAGTTGTTCAAGTACTTGGCAACAGGTGACAACTTGAAGGGCTTAGAGATTGTAGTATCAGTGGAAGACAAGATCAAATTAAAATCACCTCCTAATAGTAAGTCACCTTTAGACTTTAATGTTATGGTGTCTAAATGTTTTTTCAAAGTTTTAGTCCCAATACCCAGTATCCGGTAGGTGTTTGCAAAAGTGTACATCTTTCTATCTAGTGTTAGTATGACAAAAGCAAGCATACCATCATTGCTTGATTATGAGTCAACTATTTATAGAATTCTCATTGATTTTCTGTGTAAAATTAGGACACCTCTTCTCTTGTGGTTGTAGTTTGAACTTTCCAAAATCTTATAATCCTTGAAGTTTAAGTTGTTTAGATCTTCTGATCTGTTACTAAGTGAGATTCCTGAATAAATGCAAAATCTGCTTTATGTAATATTAACTATTTGTTGACACTACTCCTTTTCATGGGGTTGTTCAACCCATTGGCATTAATAGATACAATGTTAAATATTATCATTTGATGGAGGCTGCTATTCCTTTCCTTGATTCATTATGACAAATACATATTTAAAACCGTTATGGACAATCTAAAAACTCTAAATTTGAAAACAGTAAAACTGTATATTTTTTTTCAAAGAATTTTATTAAATAATTATTAAAATGAACAAATATTTTCATGAAATTATAATATATTTTCTTTAAAGTTAAAAAACAAGAAAATAAAAAAAACAAACCTTCAAATATATAAACCAATGTAACTAAACTTTGTACAAAGATGTTCATCATGCAAAAAAAATGTCTTAATGTAGTTGTAGGATTAATAAAAATCATCTGTTTACATAAATTAATAAACTATTTTTCTAGAAGTTCATAGATTATATTCCATGAATTATATAATGTAGTATTCCTAGATGATCCAGATTTAATAGTTAACATTTCCAAATCACGTTTCAAGGAGTATATTTTTAAATTCCAAAAATGTAGGTGCTGTACTAGATTTCCAATTCTTAGTGATTGTTTTTCTAGCTATAGATAGTACAGACCAAACCAAATGGTACTTATTCTCTTTTACACAATCAGGAACATGAGTATTAAATAAAACAAGTGATTTAGATATAAAGAAATTATCAGTAAAAATTGTTTGCAACAAATTATTGATATCATCCCAAAATGTTCTTAAATATATGCAATTATAAAACATATGAGACCAGTCAGCATTCAATTCAATATTACATCTCCAACATGTTATATTCTTTTTAGAAAATATACTTATATTATGAGGAGTGATAAATGCTCTATTTAAAAATCTCCATGTGAATAATTTCCATTTTAAAGAAGAAGTAGTCAAACTTGCTGATTGTAAAATATTCAATTTGTCTTTCTCAGAAGGGGGATTATTATTAATTAAAGAAAAGTATTTCCAATAATTATCTGAATGTGTATCTAAATCACATTTAATCGCCCTATAAATGTTTGATAACTTGTTATTAGCAGGAGATTTATGCAAAACTGATAAGATCATATATTGTATTAGCTTGGGAATTTTTTTCCTAATTATAAGAGACATACAATCCAATTTATTTAATACATATTGTCTAGCTTCTTGAAGCTCTAACCATAAACAAGAATCAAGTTTATACTCTTCCAAGAGTAAACTATTGGATTTTATATCATTATTTATCATCATTTGGTGTCAAAATGTTAAATGCTTTTGCTGAAATATAGACATTTTTGTATAATCTGAAGAGAAAACAGATCTGTGTGTGTAGGCTATAGGGAAGAGTAAAAAAAGCCAATCCTTATATATATATATATATATATATATATATATATATATATATATATATATTATATTTAAATATATAATTTTTAAATGATTTTAAAAGAAAAACTATATACTTAGAGTTAAAACTCAGAGAAGAAAATTCAAAATATAATCTTTTAACCTCCAAATAAATGGATTATTAATTATATTTAGCTTATAGGAACTGTTTATATATTTGGTATTTTGTGACAATACCTCTATAAACTCTTTCCACTTAGCAGTGTATTCCACCTCAATGAGATGAGAGATTGTATTGAATACTGATGAAATTGAATACATTTCTAAATTTGGTAAGGCTATACCCCCATTATTACAATTATACATATGGTATGTTAATGCAATCCTTGGCTTATTTGGCAACCACAAAAATTTCTGAATCATTGAATTAAATGTTTTACTTATTTGGTATGACGGAGGTATAGATAAAAATTGAATTATATATAAGATTTTGGGGAGAAGGATCACCTTTATTATTAAAAGTTTATCGTCCATAGAAAAGGGTAATTTGTTCCATTTATTTATTAAATTTTCTATCTGTAATAGACTTTTATTATAATTTATTTGAATGGTATCTTTAATATTGTTAGTGATAATTATACCTAAATATGCTATTTGTTGAGACTGAGCTATATATTCATTATATTCATCAGGTATATTGTATTTTTGTGAACCTGTTAAAAGAATTTGTGTTTTATTATTATTAAAAGTAAGGCCGGAATTTTTTTGAAAATATTCCATGTTTTTAAAAAGTTTTTGTATAGATTCCCTTCTACTCCTAAGAGTAATCAGTATGTCATCTGCAAACATTTGTATTGTAGATGATATAGTGGGGTTTAATTTGTATCCTTCAATATTTGTATCATGTCTTATTAAATTTGGCCATGGTTCCATAACTAATGAAAATAAAAGAGGGGATAAAGGACACCCTTGCTTAGTACCTTTTACTATTGGTATATTTTGAGATATACTAGTACCAATTTTAACATAAGCTTGGCTACCTTCATATAACAGAGTGATAAGACTGATAAAATTATTGGAGAAATGTAATTCCTTTAATAGAGTGAACAGATATTCCCATGTAACTGAGTCGAAAGCACAATTTATGTCTAAACTAGCTAGGGTTAAATTTTTTTTAAGATTTTTCACCGAATCAATTAAAGTTAATATTCTTTTAATGTTATCATATGAAGTTCTCTTTATTATAAACCCCGTTTGATCACTATCAACTAATTTGGGTAAAAGTGTTTTAAGCCTTTCTGGATAAATGGACATAAATAATTTGTAATCAGTGTTTAATTTGGAGATGGGTCTATAGGAGGTACACTTAGAGGGATCTTTATTAGATTTTAAAATAGGAGAAATAAAAGTGTATTCCCAAGAAGGTAGAATTATGTTTTTGTCCTGAACAAGATTAAATACTTTATAAAGCAATTTTAGAGCATTTATAGGTAGTAATTTGTAAATTTCAGGAATGATGCCATCATTACCTGGTGCTTTATTTTGCTTTAATTTGGTAATGTGAGTTTGAAGTTCATTGAAAGATATTTGTTTATCAATAGAAATACCTTGTTCCTTTGAAAGTCTTGTTTTAGTGTATTTATTAATAAATGTTTTTATTTCCTCTTTAGAGTTAATTTCAGTAGCTGTTTGGTTGATGTTTATAAAAAAACTCTCTAAATTCAGTTAATATATTATGAATTTCCGATACCATTTTTCCTTTTTTAGGGGAGAATATTTCATTAATATGATTAAATCTATTTAATCTTTTCATTTTATTAGCAAGAATTTTTAACGATTTAAGGTTAGAAGAGAAATTTATAAACTTGAATTTTTCTATATTGATCATAGTTTTATGTTTTAATATTTCTAGATATTTATTATTTAACATATTTATTTCTTTTCTTTTATCTCATATATCTTTATCACCCATATTACTAAGTTTTAAAGTGTCTAATTTACATTGTATATCTTGCAGCTCTTTATCCCAAGCTTTCTTTTTTTTTGTTGTACCAATTCAATATCCTACCATATAGATAAGCTTTTAGGGCATCCCATATGTACATTTTTGATATATCATTAATATTGTTAAGTTCTAAAAAATTCTGTACTTCTGTAGACATGAAATCATTAAAATCTTTTAATTTTGTGATATAGGCTGGGATCCTTTTTATATGAATATTAAAATTTGGATTGACTACCACTTCAAAAATTATAGAATTATGATCTGATAAAGGACATTAAATCACTGCTGATTTGTTTAAGGAATCTGTTAAATTATTAGAAATAAAAACTCTACCCTCGAGTATGAGTTATGTCTATGAGAAAAAAAGGTGTAAAACAAAGAAGTAGTATCTGCAAAATAATTTATATCTTTCAAAAAATAAGTATCTGAAAAGTCTTTTAATAATTTAGATTATGTAGATATTCTTCTCTTCCCATTAGTACTAGAGTCTTTGTAATCTAGAATACAATTGAAATCTCCTGCCAAAATAATGTTCCCTTTAGAGAATAGTAAAATTTTATCTAGATGCTGCTTCATTGTGTTTATCCCTATCCCTGGGGGGATCCAATATATGTTAATCAATGTGAAAATTTTACTGTTTATTTCTATGGTGACTGCACAAAACATTCCTTTATTATCCTTATATGTATCTATTATTTTAGGAAAAGGCATTATGCTGTTCCATAGGATAGCTACCCCTCTCTTTTTCTTAGTATGTTCAGAACTTACTAAAATCTTATGTTTTAGATTCAAGTCTGAATATATCCTCTGTTATTAAGTGAGTTTCTTGTAAAAATACTAACTGGGATTTATGTAACTTAAGATATCTAGTTAAATTCCTCCTTTTATTAGGATTATTTAAACCATAAATGTTAACTGATATACTTTTTAGTGTAGTCATTGAAAATTAAATTATGTAAATATAAACACACTGATCTAAGAAATGCACAAGAATATGTCTAATAGGAATACTATTATGATCATTAGAACAAACATAGTGTAAGATTATCATATTCTTAAAATTAAGGTTGTTTCCTACTACATAAGATATGAACGTCTGAAAAGTTATTAGGAAATATTTATAACATAAACATGAAACAAAATAACCAACCCAAACCCCTCTGGAGTTTAAAACTCCTAACTCAAATGACATCAGTCACTCAAATTGACCTCCTATCAAAAGCAGCATCCAATCAGCACCTGCCTAAATGTCTATAGTACAGAATTTTTTTACATTAGTTAGTAGGTTATTAAGAACTACTATGATCTATTAGTTCTCTATTCTGTTTTAAAGTAATCACATTTGATAAGAACCTTAAAAAGTGACTATGGCATTCTTTTATTACCGAAATATGGCTAATTAAGGCTGAAGTGTGATATATAGTACTGCCATAGGTGATCAGCTAAATGGAACATAGTTGTAAATGAATCACCTAAGGGCCTTCAATAACCACTAACATTGGCAGCTAATAAATAAGATGCTACTAAAAGTGATTTTACTAACAATCAACTAACATACTTGTTCTGAAAGAAATGAACACTGCATTTCTTTGCCAGAAACCACATATAGTGATTACTCATCAAGAAGTAAAACCAACAACATCCTGCTAGTTTTCTTATAACCAAATACCCCAGTGCAGTCTCTCATAGAAGAGTGACTAATAAACCTTAAAAGTCTGATCTTCCATTCATTGCATTAATTTGAGTTGCCTCAAAGGGTCCATCACCATACTGAAAACTAGTGAAAAGGTCATATTAGTTCAAAGAAGCAAGGTGCTTAAATAGCTCCTGTATACTATATAAAAGCCTTATTTAAATATAATGAGCTTTTTATTATTCAATTATAGCTTATACTATCTTTGAATTTTGAAAAGCTATTTCATTAACAAAACAAAAGATGAAAATTTCACATTTTCTAATGATAAACAGATCTAACTACTTTTAATGCACGTGTCCTTGCAATGTTATTGCTGCCTATGTGGTACATCCCTATCAGCCTATTACACAAATGCATTCATAAAATAACTGAGATAACCTATTATATACATCTATACATTTAACATTTTGATAAATGCTTCATGAATATTTTCTCAGCAAGTCAATAGTTATAAAAAATGTACATGTAACACACGTATATAAACAGCTTGTAGCATTATTAAATCTTCCAAAAATGCACAAATCACAACTAGTATTTCTCATCAAGATATCAGCACCCTTGTCATACATAAAGCAAATATTTTATGAGAATACTATTCGTATATAAATACATAAGGCTCAAGAATACCTATGATGATCAGAAAAAAGTATTTAGGCTACATGCATAGTATAATCCCTATTTATTTAAGAGATTATTGCATATAATGTCTTACAATAAGTTGAAAGTAGTAATCTAGTTATATCTTCTTTCCGTATGTTGCATGAGGAAACAAATTCGATTCAGTAGTTCCACAGTGAGGATCAGAAGATCAATTTACTTCCAACGCCTTCATGATGACGTTTTAAGAAAGCTCTGAGCTTTCCAGCCGTGATGGATACTACAGCCTCGAGCTCATCATGAAGATAAAGCTTTCAAAGTTCCGTCGGGAAATAGTAAGTAAAACATTACTTAACTACATATAAGGCAATGTCTCGAGACTCCCTCTATGCCGAGAGAGATGAGAAAAAAAGAGAAAAAAAAAAAAAACCTTGCATACACAACACGAAGCAATGACAGCTATCAAGCAAAGCTTCACCACACTATCAACCAGACTCTTTGGTTAATCTCCGAACAAAGCACACAGGCACCAAAACATACAATTAACACAAACAACACCACACATGTCTCTACAGTGCTAGAGCACCAAACCAAAGCCTCCAAATAAACACACCAACAACTCGGAAACGACAACGAAGCCTTACCATTACTCCAGCCACACTGCCACTCACATCCCGGGTCAGAAGTACCATCACTAGCACAGCAATTCTGCAACTATACATCAGGCCATCATACAAGATTCCTTTATCAAACAATTAACCATAAATCAACTAAAATACAAATACAGCAATTATAACTAAATAAAAGTTTTCCAAGCACTATAAGAACCAAAATCAAGATAAACAAATATGCCCCGAAAGATAAGCACCACTACAAGACATCCGGAAGCATAGATATCCGAGACAGGAGAATCATTGCATCCATGGGAATCAAACCAATAAATATTAAGATAATTAATCTTAAACAAATAGTACAAATGAAAAAACAAATCCCAACAAATGACCATTCTACAAAACAAAGTAGACAACTATTTAGTTAACCAATTTACACTATATTAAATACAATGCCAAAAGTCACCTGGATGTCCGGTTTCATTTCCCCAACTGAGTGAATCAAGTGCAAATATGTACTTGTTATGATTCATCTTTTCATTTTTTTTTTTTGGGGTCAAATGTTTTCCAAGTGTTGTTCTCAGCATTTCTTTTAAGACTAGGACTGGCCCACTCCATTTCATCTACTTTTTCCAGTATGTTATTAGATTTTATATAAGTTATCTAGGTTGTCTAGGTCGTCAAAAATTTTAAAACCATCTTGATAAAATTTTTTCAGTCTTGCAGGAAAAAGCAAATGGGTTTTTATTTTATTCTTTTTTAGTTCTCTGACTAAAGGCAAGAAATTTTTCCTTTTTGATAATACTGAAGAAGAATAGTCATTATCAAAGCGTATAATATTGTCCTTCAGTTTGATTGGGGATTTTGCCCACGCAGTCTTTAGTACAATTTCCTTATCATGGGCTGATACAATAACAGATTTAGTATAATTACTCTTGGTGTTTTTAGATGTCACCTTTGATCTATGGGCTCTTTCAGTACCATATGAAAGAGCCTCCATCAGTTCAAGTACTTCAGGCAACCAGGAAGATAAAAATGTTTCCATATTATTTCCCTCTACGTTATCCGGTAAGCCAAAAATTCTCACATTATTCCTACGGGACCTGTTCTCAAGCTCATCAACCTTTGTCTGAAGAAGAGAATTTTGTTTAACAGGAACTCAACATTATGTTCACTCTCCTAAATTCTGTTATCCATATCACTTAATGCAGTTTCCATTCCTGAAATCTGCTTCCTCTGTTGCAATAAATCTTCATGCAGAATGTCCATTTGGTGAGAACACTTTTCTTTGAAATTGTCAATTTTTATATCCATTTTGTCTATTTTGACACTTAGTTCCTGAATAGTAGTTAGTAATGACTGCAGTTCTTTTTTGATAGTTGTCTCTTGATTAAATGATTTAGTGAAGCTCATCCTGTTCTTCTACTGTAGTACTTCCAAGTGTAACTTTGACAGGAAAACTTAAAATCTACTTGAATTTTTTATATACTACCCTAATATATATTTTAAAGAATTAATTAAAATAAAAAAAACTATTATTAGGGAAGTTTATATCAATATTTCCTGTCAATAAGTTCTGTAAAGGCAGAGCTAATAAGAAAAGCTGGTACTCTGTGCTCGTCTTGGCCATGCCCCCCCCAAAAAATTGTAAATTTTAACAACCTTCTGCATGGATAAACTAAATCCAGGCTTACTATATCTCTCATAGAAGCCACAAACTAACCCTCTCATGACATCTAGTGGAAATTCCTAGCTACTGCAGGTTATTAGCAAGCAGAAGGGGAAACTGCATGTACATAAAAACATACAAAAGGAATAATTCGATTTAATATACTATGTATGGATGAACTAAGAACATGAAGCTGCATATAATTTCTTAATTCTTTTTTATCTAAACAGACTAAGATAAATTGATTAATTCTAATAATTATTTGTTACTATGAATAAATACAGGACAATAATGTCATTAAAGCACACAGGAAAAAATCTATTTAAAACTGTCACTGTTAGAAACATATTTGTGAATCCACGGTGGTGCAGCAGTAGCATTGTTGCCTCACAGCAAGAGGTTCTCCCGTTCGATTCTCGGCTGGAGTGTGGGGAGTGTCATCTGTGTAGAGTCTGCATGTCTCCCCGCGGTTGGGAAGGCGTTCGAAAGACATGCGTAAATGGGTGTGCCTTAGTTGAAGGTTGAATGGCGAGCTGGCACCTCGGTGTTCATCAAAATCTACTGCCAATCATTAGCGGAATGGAGTTCTGCTGTGGCAACCCCTAACCAGGAAAAGACAACAACAACTGTTAGAAACATATTTGTAATTCTTATTTAAATATAAATGTAATTCAGATGAAATAAATCACTATTTACAGTAAAACATATGCTTATAAGACTTTTTAGATAAAAATAATTGCTAAATGAATGAAAACACAGTTTAAACAATCATTCTTGAATCTGATTGGCTGTTAGAGTTCAGTGAAGAGAAGCATTTTCAAAGGTCATGCCTACTTCGTGAAAGATATCACAGGTTGTTTCTCATGAGTCTGGGAGCTAACTGAAGTCTTTAGAAGTTCGAGCTTATCACAAAAGTTGTAAAAATTCCATCAAAAAAGTAAGTAGGTTGTAATTTTCTAGAGACGTGAAGCTTTTAAGCATAACTTGTAAAATGATGAATATTTAAAATAAAGGCTCCAAATTACCAATCATGCACAGCTATAAGATATATTAGTTAAATGAAACGCATTGCAGAAGTTCACTTAAGTAGTAAATATATATATAATAATAAAATGTCATCACTTTCTTTTTAAATACTTAAGTAACACAGTAAGCATTTCTGTCTCCTGCAGGATTAAATATTGTGACACTAGGACTAAAACAGAAAAGGAAAGCACATACATGAATAAATAAGTATAGTATATAAGAGAAATATATATATATATATATATATATATATATATATATATATATATATATATATATAAATATATGAAATGCATGAATGATTTTATACCATTTCACTAGTGCCATGTTATGCATATAAAGAGATAAAAGTGAATTTATCACTTCAAATTTTGCATTCTAACTTTGTGCATACAAAAATTGTCAACTGCTGCTCTATTACCTGTATGTCCCTGCATGTTTGTATTATAAGAATTATGTCTCTTATCTGTCTTCCCTGTATTCTCAGCATACTGTAATTGTTCACATGGCTTTGTATATATCTGTAACTTGTATGTTTATAATTTGTTACTGGAGATTTTCTCCCCCGGCCTCCACTGAAAATGGGATCTTCTTGGCCCAATGGACTTCCCTGATCATCAAACTGAAGTAAATAAAACGATAAAATAAATAAATATAGTTGTTCAAGTACTTGGCAACAGGTGACATCTTGAAGGACTTAGAGATTGTAGTATCAGTGGAAGACAAGATAAAATTAAAATCACCTCCTAATAGTAACTTAAGTTTAGACTTTAATATTATGGTGTCTAAATGTTTTTTCAAAGTTTTAGTCCCAGTACCCAGTATTTGGTAGGTGTTTGCAAAAGTGTACATCTTTTTATCTAGTGCTAGTATGACTAAAGCAAGCATACCATCATTGCTTGATTATGAGTCAACTATTTATGGAATTCTCATTGATTTTCTGTGTAAAATTAGGACACCTCTTCTCTTGTGGTTATAGTTTGAACTTTCCAAAATCTTATAATCCTTGAAGTTTAAGTCGTTTAGATCTTCTGATCTATTACTAACTGAGATTCCTGAATAAATGCAAAATCTGCTGTATGTAATATTAACTATTTGTTGACACTACTCCTTTAAATGGGGTTGTTCAACCCATTGACATTAATAGATACAATGTTAAATATTATCATTTGATGGAGGCTGCTATTCCTTTCCTTGATTCATTATGACAAATACATCTTTAAAACTGTTATGGACAATCTAAAAACTCTACATTTGAAAACAGTAAAACTGTATATTTTAACAACCTTCTGCATGGATAAACTAAATCCAGGCTTTCTATATCTCTCATATAAGCCGCAAACTAACCCTCTCATGACATCTTGTGGAAATTCCTAGCTACTGCAGGTTATTAGCAAGCAGAAGGGGAAACGGCATGTACATAAAAACATACAAAAGGAATAATTTGATTTAATATACTATGTATGCATGAACTAAAAACATGACGCTGTATATAATTTCTTAATTCTTTTTTATCTAAACAGACTAAGATAAATTGATTAATCCTAATAATTATTTGTTACTATGAATAAATACAGGACAATAGTATCATTAAAGCACACAGGAAAAAAATCTATTTAAAACTGTCACTGTTAGAAACATATTTGTAATTCTTATTTAAATATAAATGTAATTCAGATTAAATAAATCACAATTTACAGTAAAACATACGCTTATAAATCTTTTTAGATAAAAATAATTGCTAAATGAATGAAAACACAGTTCAAACAATCATTCTTGAATCTGATTGGCTGTTAGAGTTCAGTGAAGAGAAGCAGCTTCAAAGGTCATGCCTACTTCCTGAAAGACATCACAGATTGTTTCTCATGAGTCTGGGAGCTAACTGAAGTCTTTAGAAGCTCGAGCCTGTCACAAAAGTTGCCAAAATTCCATCAAAAAGGTAAGTAGGTTGTAATTTTCTAATGAAGTGAAGCTTTTAAGCATAACTTGTAAAATGATGAATATTTCAAATAAAGGCTCCAAATTACCAACCATGCACAGCTATAAGATATATTAGTTAAATGAAGCGCATTGCAGAAGTTCAGTTAAGTAGTAAATGTATATATAATAATAAAATGTTACCAGTTTCTTTTTAAATACTTAAGTAACACAGTAAGCATTTCTGTCTCCTGCAGGATTAAATATTGTGACACTAGGACTAAAACAGAAAAGGAAGGCACATACATGAATAAATAAGTATAGTATATAAGAGAAATATATATATAAATATATGAAATACATGAGTGTTTTTATGCCATTTCACTAGTGCTATGCTATGTATATAGAGATAAAAGTATGAAATAGTAGTTTGCAGTTGGATGAGATTTTGATTTACTTGAATTTTGAGTACTATATATTATTTATAAAGTTGGCATTGTTGTGGAAAAGATAATAGGAGAGATAAAAAGCTACATTACCATCTGTGTATGATTCCACATTATTTAGAAGGGATAATACAAAAACTTGCATGAAATGTTATGTTACATATAATCATTTGTCTCTGGGTTTCTTTTTTTCTTTAATAGTCCACTCACTTTTTGAAGCTTGTCTTTTTAAGTTCATTGAAGAATTCATGGGTTCAGGTTGACTTAAAAGGTTCTTTTTTGAACAAATGTGGATGCTTCATTGACAGAGTCAAACATTTTCTTTCCTTCTAGCAGGGATAGTCTTATTCTTGCTGGGGATATGAGTTGTGCCTTGATTCCTTCCTTTTTCAATGATTTTATTAGAGGGACACATGCTCTTCTTTTGGACATTAAAAAGGGTAAAAAGCTGTTGTCAAACCTGATAGTTTGGCCACCAATTTTTAATGGAACAAGGGACCAGGCAGTTCTTAAAACAAGGTATTTGTCTTGAGTGGAGATAAATTTTATAATAATAGATCTTGGATGGCTGTTTTTACTGGATACAGAAGTTGTAGTTAAAGAACTTTGTGCCCTTTCTATCCTAAAGGATAGTGCTTTGGGTAGGTTTAGGATTTTAAGAATCCAAGAAGTCAGGAAATTAATCATATTGTTCCCCCCATCTGCTCTGGGATGCCATAGATTCTTATATAATTTCTCCTGGTTCTATTCTCAATGTCTTCTATCTTTTCAATGAGTCTGGTGTTTCCTTAAAGAAGAAAGTCTATGTTTTTCTCTCTTTCTGTTAACCTGTAGTCTATATATGTTACAGAATCTTTCAAAGCAGCAATCTGGGCAGTTTGTTGTTTAAGGACTTCATTTAATAAGGTAATTTGTTTGGTGGAATCTTCTTTTATATTGTCCACTTTTAAGTTTTTCTATTTTACCCAGTACGTCTTGGACTGTAGTTAGGATTGCCTGTATTTCTTTCTTCACTGGAGTTTCTTGCTGGGAAAACTTGGATCTGCTCATCTTTCCTTTGTGAACGTGGTTTCAATGTCTCTTCTATTCCAAAGTTTGACAGGAAAATATCACAATTTTAGCTTAAAAATTACACCAACTTGTAGCTGACAACTTTCAGAATCTAATTTTAGTAGTTTCAGTACTTTGCTGGTGAAATTGAAAAAAGAATCCTGTCAGGAAAAAATGAAGATTGCAGAGCTCAGTAACTCTGCTGCTTTCAGGTTGCCATCTAAGCACCCCGCCCCCCCACCAAACTGACAGATTTCTGAGAAACTTCTGGAAGTGACATCATTAAACTGTTCATGAAGTTTTTAAATAATCATGTAATAAATGACAATAAATTATGTTGCTGCTTTAGAGATGAGGGATAATCTTGCACATAATGCTGTTTCAAAAATCTCCCTGCTTTTGCAGTTTTTTTTTTTTTTTGGTTTGTTAACTTTTTTTTGCCTTTCTTTTTTGTTGTTATACTACTTTGCAAATTAGCACGATTAGGTTGAGTAATGTGTTGAAATATGGTTGAAAAAATGGTTTACATTTTTTTCTATCTAATTTTTAGCTCTAAACATTTAATGTTTACTTACTCTGCTAGATCTCAGGGGTGACACTTTTCATATCCTTGTTACTGTAACCTTTTTTACATTATGTATTTTTCAAAAGCAGGATGTTCCAATCTTTTGATATTGTTGCATTTTGATTTGTGTATTAATTTATTTACATATCTATATTTTATATTGTATAGTGTTCATGCACTATTTCCTATTCCAATCATCATCATCATCATCATCTTCTTTCAACTGTTCCCATTACGGGTCGCCACAGCAGATCATCTGTTTTCATTTCTTCCTGTCCTCTACATATTGCTGTGTCACACCAACCACCTGCATGTCCTCTCTCACCACATCCATAAACCTTATCTTAGGCCTTCCTTTTTTCCTGTTACCTGGTAGCTTCATCCTTAGCATCTTTTTCCCAATATACTCAGCATCCCTCCTCAGCACATGTCCAAACCAATGTAATCTTGCCTCTCTGGCTTTGTCTCCAAACCTTCCAACCTGGGTTGACCCCCTAATATACTTATTTCTAATCCTGTCCACCCTCATCACACCCAGTGCAAATCTTAACATCTTTAACTCTGTCACATCCAGCTCTAACTCCTGCCTTTTTGTCAATGCCACTGTCTCCAACCCATATAACATAGCTGGTCTCACTTCCCTCTTGTAGACCTTCCCTTTCACTCATACTGGTACTTGTCTGTCACAAATCACTCCTGACACTCTTTTCCACCCACTCCATCCTGCCTGTACTGTCTTCTTCACCTCTCTTCCACACTCACCATTACTCTGAACTATTGATCCCAAGTATTCAAACTCATCCACCTTCGCCACCTCTACTCCTTGCATCCTCACCATTCCTCTACCCTCCCTCTCATTCACACACATGTATTCTTCCAATGCTATTGTTAATTTATTGAATTTAATGTATTATGTGCACCTCTGCTTATGTTATGTGCAATACATAATATTGCTTTGTGTGCTATTGTTTTTGCCGTTTTGATCCAGGTTGTGGCAGACAAGCAACCTTGGACCAGTTCACCTACCTGGTTATCAAACTTTAAATAAATAAAAATAAACGTGTGAATAGTGGATGCCTTGAGCAGTTTAGAATTTTGAAAAGTAAGCAGCAGTTGTCAATAGTACTTTCTGCATTAAGAAGAAAAGTTGAAAAGGATAAAATAGGTCCATATTACAAGGGTAATGTAGGCTGCCTTTATTTGTGGTTGAAGAAGTGGAAACAATTTGTTATAGTCTGTGATTTGCCTTCTATTCCAACAGGCCCACCAGTATGGATAAGCTAATTTGCCAAGTTATCATTATTGGTTATCTGCTCAAGAAGTAAGATAGGGTGCCCTGCTTGCTTGTGATTTGGCAACCAATTGGTGTCTTGAGTCAGTGCTATAACCATATGTTAAATATATGTCTGTAAAGTGCTAAGTATGTGTCCTTCTATGCCAAGGAATGTATCAAATAACTGCTCTGCTCTTTGTATTTATTTGAAGAGAAAGTGGTAGAAAATTTGTCTGAGGTACACCTACAGCCAAAGCTACTACCCTCATCTTTTTCATGTTTATAAGAAATATCAAATGATGGTTTTACTTTGGTTAGACATTGGATTAGGATGACTTTGCCATCTAGAGATTAGTGAATAATGAGGTCTACAAAGTATGGGGTAGGTATTTTATAATATTCTTTGGGGTAGCTACAGGCCAAAAACAGAGCTGAGAACCGGAGATGAAATGTATGAGTGTGTGTTGTCTTTGCAATATTATAACCCCTACTTCAGTTATTAAAATACTCAGAAATGACAAACTTGGTGGCACAAATAAATATTTAATGACATACTTTCAGAAAAAGTAAATAAAACAGTGTCTTTGTGGACTATGTTATTTTTGTGGGAAAATGTAAATACATTTCTGTTAGATTGAAGGGGCATTGTAGAAATATATATAATCAAGTGAAAAACAGTCCACTGGTTGAACATTTCCAGTTCAATAAAATGGAAAATATAATGGAATTAAAGCTGGAATTGTGTACTGTTATAGAACCAATCAACAAACTAATGTTGATATAAAGAACATTTTGTGCTGTTAGGAAACATATTATATACTGCAGTATAATGCTTTACATCAATCTAGGTTGAACAATTATTTAAACGGGTATGCTGTGATTTAAAATAAGTGTTTTTATTGGCTGATTTGTTAATTGACAGTGGGGAGGCTGTTTTATGCTCGTGGTTGCTATTTTCTTTACTTCCTATGAAGGGCTTTGAAGCTCAGGTGCTAGTAGTGTCTTATTACATAGCCTTTGTTATATGTTTGCCCATGCTCACAGCTGTGCATATGGATTTCACATATTTGCAGAAGATATTGCATAGGTAAACATTCACCATATGGATGCAGGCATGTTGTAGAACTGATTTGCCATTCTGTAGTTCTTAGCAAATATGGATGTGTTCCTGTTTAGTATGCATCTTGGCAGAACAAAGCTTTTATAGCTGAAAACATTTTCTTGTTTTCCTAATGCCTTTGGTGTAATATTTTGTTGTTTGTATTTTTAATCTTATACTATTATATGTTTTAAAAGCTGTTAGACATTTGTTTTTTGATTTTATTATTTTGACGTGAATCCCTTCCACTGCTCCATTTAATGTTATGTTATCATTGAAGAGACTGATCTTACATTCAAAGGCATAATAATGCAGGGGCAGAGCAGAGGGTGCAGTCTGCTTGGGTGCAAACATTAAGAGGGTGGAGCCTTGCCATTTAAAACCTTTTTGCATTAGAAATGCAAAAAGCTCAAAGTAACCAGAGCCAAATCATTTAAGGGCATTTTTCTTTAAGAATGCCCTCTGTCTATGCATCTCTGTGTGCGTCGACATATGCACGCATCTGTTTTCTGCATTCTGTAGAGAATTTAAATACATGATGGCTGCTGTCTGTGTGTGCGTGCGTGCATGCGTGTGTGCGTGTGTGTGTGTGTGTGTGTGTGTGTGTGTGTGTGTGTGTGTGTGTGTGTGTGTGTGTGTGTGTGTGTGTTAGGGGCATACCTTTCAAGCCCAAGAAATCTGGACAACGCCAGACGTAATGGAGGTACAAAGGCCCTAAAATAGGGACAGATTTTAAATATTGCACTCATAAACTTAGAACATTGCTAGAATAATAGGGTATGTATTAAAATGCATTTTCTAAAGGATATGAAGTCTGGAACTGAAAAGTATGACATTATTTACTAATTTTATTCCTCAGATCATCTCAATGATTAGCCAGCAAATCAAACTTTTATGAGGAACAGACCTATATTTTGTGGAAAAAATTTGGCATTCTGTGAAAATCTAGACATTTGAGAGTTATGGTTAGGGATGGCAGGTTAGATAATTTCCTCAGGTTCAAACCCTGTGCCTTGTTTATAGGAAACAAGTGCTTGAATCCTGTAAACCAACCACCAAACCAGTAAAAAAATGAGTTTTGCTTCATTTTCAAAGAATTGAGTTCAAAGAATTGAGTTTCAGTGCATTTTCAAGAAATTGTGAGCTCCAAAGGAAGAGAACTTTACTGCTGCTTATGGTAGAGGAGGAGGTATTAGACAAAAATATCCACAGAAGGGGTAAAAAAAAAATCTGCTCCAGGTGTAAAATATGCTAGGTATAACACTGGTTGCTTTATATTGCCACATTCATGTCTGAAATGAATAAGGACAGAGTAGTGGACATAGAGCTAATCCTTGCAATGTTCCACTCACATTCATTAACCCTGACATTATTCTTCTCATCAAAATCCCCTTGTCTCCTGTAATTTAATCAAACAGCAATCCAGTCTCTCAGTCTCACTTCCACCCTGCTCTACTCTGATTTTTCCTGCAGCCACCTATGTGAGTTATCACTGTAAAGTACAGGTAGGTCACATCTGCTTGTAATTTCAAATTTTCCTGTACACTAGTCATAGGTAAGGATTATGTTTGGCTGAAAGCTCTTTATGGCTGTGAACCTGTATAGGTTGATGCCCTGCAAATGTTTTGCCCTCTTGGAAAGAAAGCAACATTCTCCTGAGGACTTTCCTGCTATGGCTGTTTGACTAATGATATATTTTACCCCATAATATTTCCCATTGTTCCCCCTTGTTTGGTGTTATTGCATTTTCTGGCTTGCAGTTCTGAGGTACGTTGGCACATTTCGGAGACATGCTGAAGATCTCTGTGAAGGATATTTCTGCTCCTTTTGCTTTATCATCCGTCCCTTAAGGCAGCCAGTTCCACCTTTCCATTATTCCCCTCCATCTCCATCCTGGTATCCTTTTACTGCTTTCTTCACTGTGCCTTAGCTTTTCCTGAGCACAATGCTCTGTTTGCTTTCCTTTGTGAAGAATGAAGCATTAAATCAGTACCTCTTTTTTTCTAGTCTTCTGAGGTCTTCCTTCCCTCTTTGCTTTGCCTGTCCTGGGCTGTCACTCCTTTTCATATTTCTGCCATATACTTAAATAAGCTGTCATTCTCCATCACTCCTTTTCATCTTTCTACCATATACTTAAAGAAGCTGTCATTCTCCATCACTCCTTTTCATCTTTCTACCATATACTTAAAGAAGCTGTCATTCTCCATCACTCCTTTTCAGCTTTCTGCCATATACTTAAAGACACCTTCATTCTCCCTCTTGACCCCGTCTGTAAGCACTTCTTCATCTTGGGCCTTTGCCTCCTTCCCTTCGGTGTCACCCTTCTGATTGCGTATTTACCGGACACCTTCCATCTCCTCACTCCTTCTTTTTCTCTTAGTGTATTCCCTATCAGTTTCCTTAATCCTTAGCCTCATCTTTCTGTGTAGCCACATTGTACTTCTCCTAGTTTTGTGTTTTTGCCTCTTTCTCAAACCCATGTTCATAACCGTAAGTACTGCATTCCTAATCCACTTCCATAACTTAGTTTTAACAGTTCACCCCAGCCTCCTAGCTCATCTTCAACTCTCTCACCAGCTCATCATAACTAACTGCCCTAAAATCATGCATAATCATCCATGTCCTTGTTTCTTTACCTTTCTGCTCTAAATATGCAGTGACGTGATCAATGTTGGGAGTTAGCACCTTCATCTCCGTATCCATTTGTAAAGCACCTAGAATTCTATACTTTGTGGTATGGTCCTGCAGTAGTTGGCTAAATCTCTCATGGGCCAACAACTCAATCACCTTGTTCTCTCTCTCCCAAACATGTCCCACTTCTTTCTGTTGCTACCTCATATTGCTGTGATACCTACAGCTCATCAGCGTCTGACCTAGACAAACACATTGCATTGTAATGCTTCCGTGATACTCTGAGTCACTCTTGTATCTTCCTATGCTATGTTCAATGTACATTTATTCTTCTAACTCCTGCCTGAGTTCCTACTTTCCTCTTCTGTGAAACCATTACTTACTTTTATATTAATAGAAATGTTCATTAAGGTGTACCTTGTGAACCCAGCTCTCAGAAGAATGTCTGCTAGAATAAGATGACCCTCTTTGATGCAGAACTGGTCTGTCTGCAATAAATAATTTTCCTATGAGTGTAAATCTCTTTGCTCTTGTCCTCTACTACAGCCCCTTATTATACTCCCTAATGCCCTCTCTGTTCACCATAGTGCCTACTGACATCCCACTGTCACTTCCTTTACCCTGCTTGCTACCATCTATTCTGGCTTATCTGACATATACATGATGTCTACTAGTACTGCAGTACATGTTCACTGCTAGGTTTTTAATTGCCTGAATGCTTCAGTCTCCTCTTTCTCATCTGCTTCACTTCCTGTCCCATCCCACTATCTTTGCAATATGCAATTTTCCCTTTTGCAGATTCACTACTCCAGCCTCCCTCTCTATCTATTCTGCTTGCTCTCTACCCTCTGCCGAACAGTCTTCCTTTCCAGTCTCTCCTGTACTACTCCTGGTATCCTTTGCATGCTGGCTGCTGCATCCTCACCTCCAGCTCTGTGTATGCTATGTCACTTACCTCTGCCATCTCTACTTGTCCTTCTAGCTTTACCTCCTTTTCCTCATCCTTTCTGTATGGCTGCAACTCCTGCCTTGACCTTTCACCTTATTCTGTGACATACTACTTGCCACTAGCTAGTCTGAAAGCCTCAGCTCACATTTTCTTTTGCTGTGCCTTTCTCTTATTTTACCTTTTCCCACCTCCATCCTGTTAACTGACCTCCTTTTGTCTCTTCTTCAGACCCATTTTCTCTTTTCTTGCCTGATTAAGAAATCCACAACCATCTTTATTTCAACTACCCCCCTGGATGTTTCCTGATTCCCTTGAAGACCACACCATCTTATGCCAACCCAAAGCTCATTTAGCCAGGCCACTGTCTCCCATATTAAACACATCACCTATTTGTATCTCTACTGTTGGGTAGTCATTTTTGTTCAATTCATGCTAGCTAATTTTTGGATCCCTCACTCCCTGTGCATAAAAACATATGTGTTACACCAAAAGACTTTCATAAAAATCTCAATAACAATTTAAACAATTTACCCCAAAATGTATATCCACGAGAAGTAAATATGGTGTAGTCTACAGAACAAAAACACTGTGATGACGTTCTAAAATCAATACATTTTATAACTGTAAAAGATGATTACTATGCCACTACTAAATTTATTTACTGTAATTCGGTAAACAGAAAAATATCTTGCATTTATAACAATTTCTATACCAGCAGCAGGCAGTTCCTGTGATTCCTATATCTGGCATTCAAGTCATTCATATCACTGCTTTGTATATAAGGAAATTCCACATGCCTATCTATTTGATAATTTTAGGCACTGTGATAGTCAGACATATACTGAGCCAAGCACAGAGCGCACAGATGTCTCACCCCTCCATATTTCCCATGGTGTTTCAGGTGATGCCATATACCCACTGGAACCCTGTTTGATGATGCCCATATAGAACTCATACAGCATAGAAGACTGTAGCATACATCACATGTGTGAAAACCAGAAATATTGTAGATTGCATGTTTGGCCTATTAAAGGCCAGGTTCTGCTATCTTGATACATCTGGAAAGGCACTGTAATACTCCTCTGTCATAGCCTGCAAGATGCTCACAGAGTGATTAATAGGAAGCATACATATTCCAGCCATCTGTCTCGGACTTCTCTGGACCCACTACAGCAGCTCCTTTCAAAGTCAACACAGTGACATCATCCAGCATGGATACTGAAGCCAAGAACTGTCCATATCGGAATACCAGTATAGCTAAATTGTATAACAAGAGAAAGAAATTATGCAGTGCTTATAAGAGGTCTTATTATATCTTTCTTAATACCATACTTAAGCAAATTTGTAAAGAACTTCTATAACTATGTCAGGAAGTTAAGAACAAATGTCCAACAATGCTCTAAAGAAGTCCATAATAATACTGCACACACCCAATGAAATAACCCATATCCTGAATAACAAATTTAGTGCAAATTATACATGACCCATAGTTATAGCTATTCCACCGATTCCACAATCCTAACCACATCCCTTATTTATTATGGAACAAGTTTGTCTCAGGCATAAGTTGCCTGATTATCAGTGCCACATGTGGCCTATCTGAACTTCTATTTAGCCTCTTTAATATAAGTCTTTCCACTGGCTGCATTTCTGAAGTGTGGAAAATGGTCATTGCAATGCCATTATACAAGGTTAGCGCACCACCAATGCTGGTAACTGCATACCTATTAGCCTTACTACCCTCATATGCAAAGCTATGGTGTGTATTATTTCAGATCTCATTAATCTGAATATTGAAAATCTCCTAACTCTAGACCCGCAGCAATTCATCTCTGTCAAAGGAAGGCTCTACCCCTTTTATCTCATTAATTTCTTTGAAAGAGTAACTGAAGCAGTGGATAGTGGTTATGCATTACATACAGCATGTCTCAACCTGGTCAAGACCTTTGACACTATTCCCTATAAAGGTATTATTGACAGACTAAATCTGAATGAAGCTCCTTATGTTATTTAGTGGATAGCTAACTGGTTGTCTGAAAGAACCCCTGTGGCTAGAGTCCTCAATGTCACTTCAGAAAGCAAAAATATTACCAGTGGTGCAACATTAGGCTCAGTGTTACACCATCTCTTACATGATAATGATTTTTCAGACCTTCAGGTCAACAGTCCTAGCCCATGGCCATCTAAGTTTGCAGACAACTGCAAGTTACATGTTACTAGATCTTCCATGACTCACAATAACTCAATATGGGCTAAACCATGTGAACAACTGGTGCAAAGACAATGGTTTCAAATTACAAGTGACGAAATGTAATACAGCTCACTTGGGTAAAAAAACATTTTCTCATACCATATAGGTGATGCATCCTTCCAATAAGACACTGTGGTAAGAAACCTAGGCACTCTGGTTTATACTCATTATCATTTGACCATCATGTCTCTGCAGTAGTTTGGAAAGATTTCTGTCTGGCCCATGTAGTTTCCAAAGGTATCTCCACTAGATCCAAAGAAATCTTAATTTCCCTTTGCCAGTATATCTTTAAACCCATTTTTTAAATATAATGTACCTTTTGGCATGTATTTGTCTAAGCATATCAACTCAAGAAACCTTACAGATTCATAACTAAAAGATTAGTGGCCTCAAAAATCTTAGTTATCAGGACAGACAGGCAGCCTTCTCTCTGTACTCTGTCTCTTATAGACTTTTTCTATGGAGATCGGTGCCTCACCTTTTGAGCTATGAAAGATCCAACCTTCTGTGACCTCCTATTCCTATTAAATCACAGAAGAAATAGTACTTCTAATACCCAGTAAAAAGGAATTAAACTTGTATCAATAGTTAAGACATTGGCATGATAGATTCATATCCCGATGTATCCCTCACTACAGGAACAAACTTGCACTACATGTCAAGCAGAATAGCACCCTTGCCACCATCATTGTAAAACTATATAATTACTTTTTAATTTTACTGTATTTATTTATTTATTTATTTATGTATTTATTTATTTATTTTTTATTTATTTTTTTATTTTAAATTTATTTTCCCAACTTTCTAATCACTGTCTTTAAACCATGGCTATTGAAAGGAAAGGAAGAGATGCCTACAGTAAATTATTTCAATCTTGGCACATGGATTTCATACCAGAATAGATGTTCTTATTTTCACCATCCACTGGAATAACAAGTGTCTGGTGTGGATCTTTGATTCCCCAGCTCATTTTCTAAACTGATTTAACACATAGGCATAAATGCCTCATTTCATGAGTAACCCAAGGAGACTGACTTAGTTAAGTGGTTTACTAAATGTTCCCACTGTATACAAATTGAAATTGTGAGGATCAAACCTAGGACTGCAAAATAAAGCTCCTTCATCCTCTATTTTATGAACAAACTTGAGGTATAAAGTGTTTAGACTTCACAACAAATTCCAATCAGGATAATGAATAAGGAAACAAAAATGTAATATAATATTAACTGGTAGCATGTTAAAAGTAATCTGTTTCTGTCAATCATCTGTGAAAACATTAGAGCAAAACACATTACTTATGTTATTAAAAGAAGCTACTAGAAATGCACAGTCTAAGTACATGGAATTGTGTAACTATAAGAAGCCATAGAGAGACTGAAACAGAGAGATGATAAAGGATATAAACATAAAGACAACATAAGAGCTTGACACTTTGAACAGAGATTCCAAGCAGTAAAATGAATAAATGGATATTAAAAGGAGAGTTTGATATTAAAAAAGAATGCATGGACTGGGTAGGAAACAATACAGAGTGCACAGAAAGGAATATATATATATATGTTTATGTTGTGAATTTTGTAAAATAATGAAAGTGAAAAAAATTAGCTCAGAAAGGAGTGTTAATTAAATGAATAAAACACTAGAATACTTATTACTATTGATTGCTTTAAAAAGAGAATTAGTGAGCTATGCACACACACACACACACACACGGACACACAAGAAATACAGAAAAAAAAAGAAACTAAGTTAGTAAATAAAGCAAAGTAAAAATCTGTGTTACAGCTGTTCTTTCATTCATAGGAAGGTGTATTAAAATATCCATTTGCTGAATTATCAAACTACTTATTTGATGAGAAATTTAGAAATGCCTAAAAAGCTTTTAATGATAATAAAGCTCCTGTAAGGATTCTTTTAACTGCCTTTTTAATTTGTATCATTTGTTATACAGTGTTTGAAATCAGAAGCTGTGTTACTGCACTGTTATACGTTATTCATCAAGTGTTATTATTTCAAGAAACTCATGTATGTTTTACTTTAGAAAATATCATATTTAAGGTGGCAATTTATTGGGTACTAACCCATGTTTACACGCAGGCTGCACCTGGCAGCAATTAGAGGTAGTGAGGATACAAACCATGGTCTTACCTTTAGACTCATTTTTTGGTTTATATTATTCATTGATAAATGATGACTGGACAGGAAGGAAGCAACCGAGCATATGTGAGCTGGAGATTAAAACAACAAACTCCATTCACAGAAGAAACGTGATAAAAAGTACCGGAGACATAAGTAAAAAGATAAGAGAGAAGAAAAAGTAAGTGAGAAGTAAATGTACAATCCTGCAGTCATCAAAATGCTACCTGGAGTTAAGTATCATGCAGGCTATCCATTCAAAACTATAGGAGATGACAAGCAGAGTTAAATGGAATTAGGTCACATGAACCATTAAGCCCAGCTGGTCTGACACAATTCAATTTAAAATCCATTTAGTTTTCTCTTGTAATAACAAGTTATGTTTTCTGCCCTCCAGTTTAAGTAGTAGGACCTATGAAGTTTAGACTATCTGGACAGCAGGTGTGTACCAACGAGAAATGTGAGCTCACATAATTTAACACGAAAATAGCATGTTATCCTTGACAAATTTTCTAACAACTCTGTAGTTATCAAACCTACAGATAGGACAGCAGTATTACTCCTAATAAAAATCATTAAATCAATATTGCTATCATGGCTTTTGATGAATGATACTAAGTAGAGTATGCTAGTGTGATGTCATTAATATTGCCTTGATGCATTTAATAACCCTGCAATTAATGTTTTCATTTGTTGTATTTATATTGTTATACAATGGGTATAGGCAGTTATGAGTTATGTTAGTGGTGTAAAAAGCTGCACTAATATGTTTTTTTTTTTATTTTGTCTCCAAAACACATATTTTAAAAATGATCTGAAGGCCTGCCTGGCATATTCATGTAGTACTGGTCTATGTACAGCCTGCCACATTATTTCAGTGATCTTGGACCAGGCATATATAAGGTCAGATTCTTGTGGTGCAGAAGATGAGAAGCAGTAATAGAACACCATAGTCATCAGAAGCTTTCTATGGAAATTTTTAATACACCTGCACTTGCAGGGGTTCCCCCCAGTGCCATCAGATGAGTGGTTGGAACCATGTACTGTGCAGGTATTTGTTCCTGGATTGTATTCCTATATAACAGCATCCTAAATATGACAGTACTTTGACTTATACAGCTACTATCCTACTTTGAAAACGCAGATTCCATTTGTTAAGCAGCATTTTCACAGAAGAAAGCAGCACAGCTTTGGATGGTGGCAGGCAACACAGTGCTGCAATGGGTACCACTGTCATCACATAGTAAGATGTATTCTGGTTAGATTCTCATCTGCAGTGCTTTGTATTTGGAATTAGCATGTCCTTTTTGTAGTTATATGAGTTTTCTCTAGGTATTCCAATTTTATCCTACCTTTCAAAAGACATGATGTAGGCTGAGTGGCCACTCTGTATTCTCCTAGGTGTGCCTGTGGTATGTTAATGATATGAAGGAATGACCTGCCAATCTACTTCCATTTCCCACTTGCCTAGTAAAGCCCATGAATGGCAGTGGCTGTTCATGCAATTGCTATAGGAGTCAGATGCAACTTGTGAGTGTAGACAGATGGATGCTGTCAGCCAGCTTCAACTACGTAATATAGTATGTCATGTTAACAGAAGAAATGAAAGTTCAGATTTCTTACAGATTAAAAAATGCTATATTAACATACAAACCTACATTAGCTACATTCAGCTTTATGTTTTCTTGGAGAAAATAAATAACTTTGCTCTAACCTCATTGCTTCACTGGTCTCCTGTGTCACTTACTTTTATTTAATCTTGCGCTTTCTGTCACTTTCTATGATTCATAAATAAACAACCCTGCATTAGTTAGCAACATTCAACCAACTTTATATACACACACACACACACACACACACACACACACACACACACACACACACACACACACACACACACACACACACACACACACACACACACACACACACACACACACACACACACACTATGTATGTGGTGGTGATTTCACTGATTTCACTGAAAAAGCACATTGCTCTTTCCTCTCACTGGAACATTTTATGATTTTACGATGAGAATGCATGATAGTCAGGATAAGAACATGTTTGTTTATTCCCACTACTTTGCAGTATCAGAGTTAATATATTTAGAGATGGGGGTATAGGGAACTTGTTTCCTTTTGGGGCTTTTGCCACATTCCAGTAGTGTCAACTTAATGTGACATAGGTATATTTAGTTCTAAAAGGAAAAGGACTAGATGTGCAAATAAGAAGCACAAAGACTGAACATTTTTTTTAAAGCAAACTTTAAGAAGGTCCTTAACAGAGTGAAGGAATGGTCTGAAAATCAACTGGATACAAAAGTGTATGCTTATGTTTCAATCCTTGGAGCTATGGTCATAACCAATAAAACTTTTACTAAATGTACAGCAATGGTTTTAATTGCTGTTTGAAAAGAACATCCTGTTTAATACCTAACGTAGTGAAAAGTAAAGACTCTAAAAGAGAACCAAAATAATAGAAAGATGAAATTTTGCAGATGTATTTTGAAAATGGCACTTTCATTTCTTAAAAGAAACATAGTTTGAATGTTAGTATCCCAGGCAATGTAATTAAAAATGGAATGAAACTTGCCATTTGCCACCCGGGGGGGGGGGGGTGGCAAGAAGGGTGCTCATTTATTAAACTGCTACAACACACAGGCATCAATGACATTTTGTAACTTTCCTCTGAGGTCTAGCAACCTTACAGGCACTTATATTAGTGGGTGAATGAAAGGGGAACAGAACTTTGTAGTGACAGGTATGGGAAAGGTATCTCAGGTAAGAAAGTCTTCGTGTGAAACCTATTTGATAAATCAGTCTAAACTGGATGTGCTTTGGTGAGATAACCACCATTATCATAAACCATATCTGTTCAAAAGAAGGGAGGTGCATGCTTTAAATGCAAGACAAAATACAAAAGAGGAGACAAACAGAATGGTAATCTGAGAGAATACAAACAGACTTGGTCACTCTGAAATATTAAATGCAATCACAATCTACTGAGGGGTTAGAAGCGGATCAATGCTTTAATTGGATATTACAAAAGAATTATATTCTACATCTCCACAATTGCACTAATGAGTGAATATCAGTTAAAGGAGCAAAAAGTACTGTATGTGTTATTGGCTTGTCAAGCAAACTCTGTTTCTTTGCTGGATGCAAAGGATGAGGTTATTGACCCTACAAGCCTACAAGCCTTTACAAGCCTAGCCATGATATACCCTTGTTCCCTTATAGATCAAAATATATAGCCTATATTTGCAAAGCAAATCTAAGATCAGCAGTGGCTGCCCCTGTCCAAGAGGGACATAGGTGAAACTCCCAAGGTAAATTTATGGTTTCCCATCCAGTTGTCCAAGTTATGCTTAAATAGTGTAATTGAGCAGCTGTGTTTAACGTGAATTTGAAGTTTGCTCCAGAGGAGTGGCAACCTCTGGGAGACATATCTGTCTCTCTAGCCTCTCCTGTTAATGTTGCAGGCTAGGTTAAAATCCCTAGAGTGAGTGAATCTTGTCCCATTTGATTTTGGATATGCAACATTTCCATTAAGGCAGGGGTCTGAGACTGCTCTGTAGGCAAGGCACAAGTCACCTCAAAGCAGTCTATATGATAAAGAGTACAATATCAGGGCCTTCAGGCTGCCCATGTAGGTTATGTGTTGAAGCCTCTGAATTTTCTTGGCAAGAAACCTCTAAGGTCTCTCCAGCTGCTGCAGGGGTCTGGTGAGGTACATACAGAAGGGAACATTGTACTCTATTATTGGTCTGATGAGGGATGAGCACATGGAAGTTATAACCTCCTTAGCTTTGGATGCTATGTCCTTACTTGTGAGATGTGCAAATGCAGATGGCCTTTATTACCATTATGGACACATGATGATCAAAGTTAAGGTTGCTATCAACCTGCATTCCCAGATCTCTTACCACTGAGTTTGAACTTAGGGGGCTATTATTGATATTGTAATTTGCAGGGACTTCTCCTTTGCTGAACGGGATGATAATGCATTTTTTTTGCTTTAAGTTTAATGCTGTGGCTTTGGCACCAATCATTTATCAGTGTAAGCACACTTTGTAGTATGTTGCTGTCATCGGGAGATTCAATGATTGCACCCAGTTTGCAGTTATCAGTGACGTTAATAAGCCACAGATCATCTACTGTATTTTCACTTGGATTTCTGAGAAATATATTCCAAACAGTAGGGGGCCCAGCACAGAGCCTTGTGGAACACCACTGGTAACAGTTCTGCTGGTAGATGTGTAATCCCCAATTTTGACTGTATGTGTTCTGTCAGTGAGTCAGTTGGCTACCCATCGAATAACATTTGTGTTAATCCCCAGCTGGGTGAGTTTCTTAATGATGCCTGAGTGGGGGATTGTGTCAAAGGCCTTGGCTAAGTTGAGATAAGCAACATGTACTCTTTTGCCTTATCCCATGGCTTTGCTGACATTCTTGAAGACGTCTTGAAGAAGTCCACATGGTTTAATAGGCATGATCTGCCCTTAATGAAGCCAAACTGGGTCTGGTCAAGAGTTTAAAGGTCTTCTATATCCTTGTTGATAAGGTCCATGATGATTCTCTCCATGGACTTACAGATGAGGCTGGTTAGG
This sequence comes from Protopterus annectens, assembly GCF_019279795.1. Taxonomy (NCBI): domain Eukaryota; kingdom Metazoa; phylum Chordata; order Ceratodontiformes; family Protopteridae; genus Protopterus; species Protopterus annectens. The sequence continues at coordinate 332,269,709 of NC_056735.1, forward strand.
CGTCTATAGGCCACAGGATTGGTTGAAAGACCCCCTTTTGTGCAAAGGGATTATGGTTGACAGTTTCCACTCTGCTGGAATGAAGCCAGTAATCAGATTGTGGTTGAAGAGAAGGCCCAGTTGTTCTGCTAACTCCTGTTTTAGACCATTTAGCAAGCAGCCTGGGATATTATTTGGTCTCATATATTTAGTTTTGTAATTAGCTTTAGAGGATTTTAAAAGATGCCTAATTTGCTTGTTCAAGTTGTGGAGGGTGTTCCTCCTCTGCTGAGACTCTTCCCTCTTATTCTTTTACAGCAGTTTCTTTCTCTTGTTGTATAACCTGTTTGTGCTAGATGTCCACCAGGGTGGCTTGTTTTTTCATGAGTACCTTGTTTTTAGCCATTCTGGTATGACTGAGTCTATACATTTGTATAGGTGTTTATAAAGGACATATGTGTACACCTCTATATAGAGGTCATTGCTGTCAGTGATGGCAAGGGGTTTGAAACTATTTATGCCATCGCTTTGGAGGCTATAGTTTGCTTTGGAGAAATTTTTCATCCTTTTTGCTCCTGGGGGTGGTCAGGTATGATCGCTACTTCGAATGAGACTGATTTATGATCAGACTGTTGCAGCAATCCCCTATGTTGGTGAGTACTAGGTCAAGGATATTAGAGCCCCTTGTGGAGGTGCAGACTATCAATTCTAGACCATTTGTGTTAACAAAGTCCAGGAATCTTACGGTGAATGTGTTTGTGCTCATATATGTTTCCCAATCAATGGAAGAATAGTTTAAGTTACCCATGACCAGGGTGTTTGGCTGTATTGTGAGTGAATCAGGTAGGTCCAGGTAGGCGGTGTGGTTTTCATAGTTCATAGTTCATGGTGGGGGACCCATAGCTGACAATGATGTTGAAGGGGGGTCTTTCCTACAGTTAGTTAGACATGGAGTAACTCTAAGGAGTCATGTTTAACCAGTCTTCAGGTGTATTTGTCTTTAATGAAGATAGATATACTTCCTCCTTTGGTTCTTTCATGTTCATTTTATTGTCTGAATGTGTGCAAGGCATTGTAGCCTTGCATGACCGTAGTACTCTCTGTTGCCATAAACCATGTCTCTGTGACTGCACAGACTGCACAGACATTAGCATCTTCCAGGGTAAGGAGTGCTTCCAGTGAATACAGTTTCTGATTTAGATTCGTAGCAATATGCAGCATAACCTTGAGGATATTTTCCCATCGGGAATTTTGTTCTTATGATGTTGTCTAAAATAAGGCGCTATGGGGGAGGCAAGTACTTTTGCCATTAACCGAAAGCAAAGAGGTGACAGGTGAAAACCTTCTCTGGCAAAGCAGAGTGGTCTCTCAACCATATCGTCCCAGGCTGATAGATACTGGATCCCTCTGGACTGACTCCAGAAGCTAAGCCAATTGTTGAAGTCAATCATTTTGTGTTTGTATTGAGGCATCATCTTGGGTGAAGGTAGAATGCTGTTTAGGGTTAGGGACATACCTGCCTTGGACATATAATCTGAAAGCTTATTCATGTCTCTTAATATAGTCCAGTGAGGTACATCTCAAGTCATTCACACCAACATGGACTATGACAGAGTCATAACAATGCTCGTTAATGAGAGACTTGAGTGAGTGTGTGATTTGGTGGATCCTAGCACCTGAAAGGCAGCTGACTGTGATCTTCTCCTTGTCCAGCCTGGTGAGGGGGATATATGTGTACCTCACTATGGAGTCACCAATGACCAAGATATTTGATTTTAAGGTGTTTTGCCTTAGGGACTTATTGAGTGAGACACTGATACAAGTGTTTTTATGTGTACTGGATACTGTTGGGAATGTACTGTGTGCAGACGGCTTGCACTTGCGAGGTTTATGCTCTTTTGGTAAATTTCTAGTGAGTACCTCCATGTATGTGGCTTTATGTGTTATGCGCTTGGTTTATGGAAGAGGTGAAATGTGTGTTCTGACAATCTGTTTGATATCTGGTTTGTTGTTAAGTGAGAGAGAGAGCATTGATTCCAGATTCATAGTATAGATACAGCTCTCACATATTGTGTTTGTATGTTTTAAGAGTAATAGGTTGTCAGTTTACATGAAGTAATTGCTACATTGAGTCAGGATGCCCATGTCAGTCAGGCTGGCTGGAGAAATGGTGGGAAACTGTCCGTCCATTATGATAGGTGTATTCTGTAAAAGGTAGTTGGGAGTGGGCTAGATGGGCCAAGTTCTGCTGTAAGACTTGTAAAATCAGCTAATCAGTGGGGAGGTTTAGGAATAGAAACTGCTTCAACTCCTCAGAACGCACAGCTGAGTTTCTCCGGGTAGCAGTGCACAACTGCATTGTGCAATGAGAAGCTGGGAAGCTTAGGAGGGTTCTCTAGCTGTTATCTAGGGAAAATTTGTCTCTCTATGCATTTGCATCTATATAACACAGTGTTAAACCACATTGCATGCTACACAGCTACACACAAACATGATGCTTAAATAAAAACAAAATTAAAATGCTCTAACACAGTCTACAAATAGAAAAGCCCGTCAATGAGCCTTTATTGAAGCAATCTCCAACTCAGATGGATCTTGAGCCACACACTTCTGCCACAAGTGTGCAGGGGGCCCTCTTAATGTAAGATAACTGGTTTTAGTGCTCCAGTGATACCAGACAGTCTAGATTCAGCATGTCTGTATCTAGACTATGCTATTTAAGGCAGATGAATGAAAAAACAAGTGCAAAATAAGAGTCACAGCAGCAAAAACAGTATAAATTGACGCAACAGTACAGTGAAAATCAGTACTCACGTGCAAGAAGAAGGCTTAAATTCTACGTATGTTTTGAAGATTTTCAGTGGATGCCTTGGATTCTCCCAAATGCATTTTAGATTTCTGACTTAAAATGACAAACTCTGGGCAGCTCTGCCAAATTGAGTGCAAACCCATGCAAATATGGTGCTTAAATACAAGCACATTTAAACAGCTCTAACTTAGTCTACCAACAGAAAAGCCCCACACTGAGCCTTTATTCCACAATCTCTAGCTCAGATGGGTCCTGAGCTACACACTTGAGCTACAAAGGACAGTATCTTTGAAATAAGACCAGGTATTTCCATATATTCTAAGTGAAGGTGGTGTCATAATTTTAAGTTTAGTCATGAATATGTGTGGGTGTCATATAACTTCACATGTGCACACATATGCTCACACACACTCACACACATACCAGTGGCAGCTTGTGACTTCAAATCAAAAGGGGGCTGCAGGAGACAACTGAATGGGTGGGGTCAATGGGAATGGGTGTGGCCAACATGAAAGGGGAGGAGCTATGCTCAAAACCACAACAACTGTAACTTTAATTAAATACGCTGCCCTTGGTGCCAAACCATCATTATGAGAGTCCAATCAAGACAAAATAAAGTGTAGAAGAAAAAAATATTTCAATGCATTGGCTGCATGACTGCTTACTTAATATCTAGATAGAAACAAAAAGGTTGTGAGGCATAAAAAATTAATTACATGTTAAATACATTACTGGAATGCCAGTCAAAATGAAGTATAAGAAAAACAAGCAGCACTCAACTCAAACTGCTTCTCCTTACACTGCAGTTCTAATTATAATTTATATTCAGCTTTATTGTAACATGCTGAAAGTAGCAATCTCTGTGATACCCACACTTGTAAAAATGTTTCTTATCCAAAAAAGACCTGCTGCTTGACAACAGCTATCTACTTGTTTCATGAGGAAAACATGATTAAAGTAAAAAATGAAAAGCAAACAAGAAACAAGCTCAACATACATTGCTTAAAGGATTACTGCACAGGGATACTCTGCACATTTACACTGCATAACTGCTCCTTGCCTTGCTTGGACAAATCCAGAGTCACTACATGGGGGAGTGGGGTGCGACATGTCACAATTTGAAATGTCACTGGCTGACTGTGATGGCCCTGACATGTGTCATACCTCTCAACATCAGAGCAAGAATCTGGACAAAGCCATACATAGAAGTGGGACAAAGGCCCAGAAATAAGGACAAATTTTAAATATTGCTCTTATAAACTTAGAAAGATAATAGAATAGTAGGTCTTGCATTAGTATGAATTTTCTGAAGGGTATAAAATCTGAAACTGAACTGTCTGTCATTATTTATTAACTTCAGTCTTTAATGATTTGCCACTAATTTGCCAAAAAAACACAATTTTATGAAAAACAGACCAAAAATGTGATGCAAAAATATAAAATAGCCACATAATACAGCTGGGAACCTGTCAAAGAAGGGACACTTTTTTAATATTAGTTTTGCTAACTTGAGCAGCTGACAAAATAAAAGAATCTACACGCACTTCTGAAATAAAAGTAATCTTTAACTCTGATTATTACAGTTATTTATTAATTGTAAACCCTCCATGTTTTCTTCCAAAATTGCCATTTTGCAGAGGGATTATTAGGGGAAGAGCAACATTTTGAGCCAAAATCAGGGACAGTTGAGAGGTCTGGATATGCCTAATTCTATAAAGCAATTTATTTGCACATACCTCTCAACCTGTTAATGCAGGAAATCTGAACAAGGCCAAATATATTGGGGGAACATATAAACAGTGCCAAAAATTTCTCTTGTATAAACAGAGACAGTTGATAGAATACCAGGTCTTGCTTTAGCATGCATTTTTCTGAAGGTTATGAAGTCTGAAACTCAGTGTCTGTCATTATTTAGTGACTTAATTCCTAAATGATTTGCCAGAAAACCAAAATGTTATCAGGAACAAACTAAAAATAAGAAGCAAAAATCAATTAATTCTGCAAACATCTGGACAGTTGAGAGGTATAGTTCAGCAGGGGCTGTCTTTGAGTTTTCCGCCCTTCCCCCCTCACAAAATCATGGTCGAATGGAGCCTCCCCCCTGCAGCCATTTCAATGAACCATTACTTGGCTATTTCACCCCATTTACTATAAACACTAATGTGCATACTGCTTTACTTCTGTGATGATTTGAACTTAATTTGAAAGTTTTATTTTGCATTTTACAAAGCGAACACTAATAGATGTCTGCTAAACAAAGCAATGCAGTCTCACAATGAAAACAGACTTAGCATTAAAACTGCTCTGCCCTTGAAACTCACATTCATTGAAACAGCATTAAAACCCACATTCAAAAAAAATACATTTTGCCAGTGGCAGATAAAAGATTAACTTTGGGTTTGGGCTGTTTTCAAATCACAGGCCCCTTGCACATGAAACATACACACGGTCTTTCATACACCTTCCTGTTTGTATTAAATTATATTCCTTGTACATTACAGTACAGTTTTAGAGGGCATTTTAAATTTATTATTTTGAACATTTTTCCAGTAAACAATGAAACAAAATGCATGCACCAGCAATGGCAAAACTGCCCAATTCAGAACATTTCCATCATAAAAGTCTACTCAAACTTCTACAGTCCACCAGTATCCGTACATATGCACAATCTCTGAAGAAGTAAAAGTCATCTAAATAATTCCACATTAAAGAGATCTGTAACTAATCTGTAGCTAATGAAGAGGTTGCTGCTAGGAAACAACTTTATATTTCATTGTTTCATCTTCAAATAAAGTGCCTGTTGCTCTTGAGGAATAAATTGCCTGTCTTACACTAAAAAATTTATAAGCTAGTAATATTGCGATAGGGAATGGATGGCAAACTGATAGCAGGTTTATAGTTACTAGGTGTCTTCACCAAAAAGGAGTGTAGCATCCACCCCCTTTGCAACACAGTGCAGTATCAGCAATACATCTATCTACTGTGGGAGTACAACTCACAGCGTTCTGCATCAAAAGCAAGTACACTACCTGTTGTGCTGTTAACAATGCAAGCAGACTTAGAATAAGCAGCACTAAATGTTTGCTCCCCTGCAGCTCTCACCTCCTTGTAAAATCTACTCACTCAGCTGTATCTGAACTTTGCAGCACAAGAAATCTAGAAAAAGCCAAAATGTATTGGGGGGGGGGGACAAAATCCCAAAAACCAGAGACACATTTTAAACATTGTTGGTATAATGTTGGAAAGTTGCTAGAATAAAATGCTGTGTTACCACCATACATTTCACTGCCAAGTCTTGAACCCAGTACCCTGTGCAAAACAGTCAGAGCAACATACCACTATGCCAAATCAGCTGTTTTGTGAATGAACGGAAGACTGAAACTTAAATGGCTACCATTTAGTGAATTCAGTTCTCACAGCTGTCAACCTCTTAGCAAAAAACACCTGAACAAAGCCAATAATGGAGGAATACAGCCCCCAAACATATACAGTGAATTCACTTCTCACCATAGCTCTCAATCTCTTAGCAAAAAACATCTGGACAAAGCCAGTAATGGAGAAATACAGCCCCCAAACATGTTCAGTGAATTCAGTTCTTACCATAGCTCTTAACCTTAGCACAAAAAACCTGGATGAAGCCAATAATGGGGGAATACAGTCCCAAAAATAGGGACAAATTTCAAATATCCATCTTATAAACTTAGGAAATTGCTGGAATAAAAACGTTCATGTTACCATGCACTTTCTGAAGAATATGAAGTCTGAAATTCAAATGCTTGTTATTTTTATTTACATTTGTAAACCAGGGAATTCTGACTTGGAACAAAAGCCAATTTTCAGCAGAGGCCTAGGGAGAAATATTCCAGACACATGTCTTTGTGCACCCAGATGAAACCCACACAAACACAGAGAGAACATGCAGACTCCACACAGAAGGAACCCCTGCCAAGAATCAAACCAGAACACCTGTAGCTGTCAGGCAACAATGTTACCACTGCACCAATGCACTACTGACTTTGTAAGGACACACAAATACAGAAACTACAGATTTTATGAGGAATAGAACAGAACAAGTATGAGGGAAAAATCTGCAAATATTTTACAAATGGTGGGTAGGGAATTCAGACTCATGCCACCTGGGCCCAAAATACAGGGGTCAAGCCTGTTCTCTACCCATCACCATATAGCACTTGGGGCATTTCAAATACACCCACACACTTCATATTCCTTACCTCAAGTTGTTACATCCAAAGTCTGTAAAACAAGACCTTCCCACGAGAGCAGCAAGCTGAGTGCTATCCAGCCTGCAGACGTTGCAGTCTGATCCCCCTTCAAGTCTATGCAGTTGTAACTGCATAGAGTCTGGGATAGTGCTTTTGCATGCTCTCTTCCTAATCCGGACTGCTGGTGAGACAGTCTGCATTCCATGTGCATGCTCCAGAGTGGTTCACCAGCAGTCCAGAAATGCCATGCATGCGTGATGTTCTGCGACTCACGTTTTTATTTTTATATTTTATTTTTTTTATTTTCTTTTCTTCTTTGTTTACAGCTGGGGGGGCTGCAGTCCTGCAGCCCAATAGCAGGAGCCACCCCTGACACACACACACACACACACACACACACACACACACACACACACACACACACACACACATTATGTTTCTGCAGGGGGGGGTTGATAACAGTGAGATTAGGAAATTAACTTTTTCCCACTGTAGTGCGATCTTGGAGTTGGTATATTTAATTTACGAGGGTGTGGAAGGTGGAGATCCCTACTTGGGGGGTGCAGGGGGGTTTGCCCCCATGCAAAAACGTAGTAAAACTGTGTTTGGTAGTTTGGTGTTGTTTTATGTGGAGGGGATGTTATTTTCTTGTGATCTGTAGTGTTAGATGTTATGAAATTCAATGTTATGGCTTTTAGATGTTTTGGGTTTTAGATGTTCTGGTCTCAATGTTATGAAATTAGATTTTATGGGTTTTAGATGGTTCAAAGTAGACCCATGTGTGCGTGGTAGTTATGGTAAACGTTGGGGATAGGTGGGGGGATAGGTTATGTTTGTGTGCAAGTGTGTGCAATTTAGGGTTAAGGTTAAGGTCAGGGTTTAGTAAGAGGTTAGTTATAGTAATGTTAGTGTGTGTTTATAGGTTCATAGGTAGGTACTAGACTATTGGTCCTGGGGCCTATATAAGGCTAGCCATAAAGATTCCCTGGCTTTCGCCACCCAAGAAAATTATTTTTTCCTGTCAAGCAGTGCCGCAGAAGTGATCCCCAGGGTAAATTTTCTATTTCCCATCCAGTCATCAAGATTTTTTTAAAGAGGGCCAATGAGGAGCTTTCCTTGACATGAATGGGTAGTTTGTTCCAGAGTTTGGGAAGTCTCTGGGACAGGAATCTATCCCTCCAGCATGTTCTGTTTATTGTGGTGATAAGGTTTAGGTCCCTGGAGTGTTTGGTTCGGTGAGATTGAGATTTCTTTAAGTGTAGCATGTCCAACAGCTCTAGGTTTGACATAGCTTTGTATGTTAGGCAGAGATCGCCTCTGAGTAGGTGATAGGTGATGGAGTAGAGCTGGAGTTTTTTGAGACTGTCTGCGTATGACATCTGTTTGAGGCCGGTAATCCTCTTATTGAGATATTTCTGTGGCCTTTCCAATAGTTGTAGGTGTCTTGTGAGATACATGCCAAACAGGACATTATACTCTATACTGGGTCTGATGAGGAATGAGTAGAGAGGAACAATGACCTCCTTTTTTCTAGAGGAGAACCCTTTTGTGATGAGGTGTGCCACATAGAAGGATTTGTTGACTACTGTGGCGATGTGGTTATCAAAGGAGAGGCTACTGTCCACCTGTGTCCTGAGGTCTCTTATCACACTCTCAGTGTTTAGTGAGCTACTGCCTATGTGGTAGTTCATGGGTACCAAGTTTTTCCCAAAGGTGATGACAATGCACCTCTTGGCATTGAGCTTGAGGCCATGGCTTTGACACCAAGCATATCTCTCTGTGAGGCCCTTTTGTAGAATGTCTACATCATTTGGTGATTCTATTATCCCAGTTTGCAGTCATCTGTGAATTGTGTTAGCCAAAGACATTCTGTGTTGGCCTACACTTCAGAGAAGTAGATGCCGAACAGGAGAAGACCCAGGACCGAACCCTGTGGTACTCCACTCATCACTGGTCTGAAGTTGGACTTGGAGTCAGCTACTTTTATTGTGTGGGTTCTGTCAGTGAGCCAGTTGGCCACCCATCTTGTAACATAGGGATACATGTCCAGTTTAGTGAGTTTATCTATAATTCCAGAGTGGGGGATGGTATCAAAAGCTTTGGCGAGGTCAAGATAGGCTGCGTGCACTATCTTACCCTCATCTATGGCTCTAGTGACTGCTTCAAAGAAGTCAATCAAGTTTAGTAGACATGATACACCTTTTACAAACCCAAACTGGTTGGGGTCCAAGGTTTGGAGGTTACCTATGTCTTTTGTTTATAAGCTCCAAGATGATACATTCCATGGCCTTGCAGACCAGGCTCGTCAGGCTAATGGGGCAGTAGTTTCCAGAGTTCGTGGTGGCACCCCCTTTGTGGAGAGGGATAACTGTCACTGTGCGTCATTCAGTATGCACATTGCCTGAGGTGAGGCTATGATTGAACATGGTACTTAGTTGGGGTGCCAGTTTGTTCTATAGCTCGTGCAGTATGCAGCCTGGGATGTTGTCTGTTTCCATGGATGCTGTGTTCTTGGCTTTGGAGAGTGTGGTCTTTACTTGCTCATCTGTGATTACAGGGGCTTTGCATTCTTCCATTATTAAGATTGGCCCTTTGGAGGGTGAGAGGGGGGTAAAGTTAGTACTTAACCTATCTGCCAGGATGTTGGCAATATCAATTGGTTCTGTATATTTAGTGCCATTGTGCTGTAGCTCAGAGCAGATCTGAGTGTTGCCATTGAGATTCTTGACATAGCTGTGGTTGTCTTTGGAATCAGTGGTGATTTTATTTTCATAACTGGCTTTGGAGGATTTTATGAGAGATCTCATCTTCTTGCTGAGGTTGACCAGGGAGTTCCTCCAATTTTGGGATTTTACTCTTTTTTCAGCAGCTTCTTCCTTCTGTTGTAGAGTTTGTTTATGGCAGGGGACCACCAGATTGGGTTCCTTTTTTGGGGGGATAGCATCTTGGTTCTGTTGGGGATAGCACGATCCATGCACTACTGTATGTGCTTATACAGTGCATTTGTGTAAGATTCAGCAGTCGTACCTCTATTTTCTATCTGCATTGTGAAGTTTGCCACTTCTGTCTTAAGAAATATGAAGTTAGCTTTGGAGTAGTTTTTGATGGTGGTTTCCTTAATGGGGGGTGGGATATGGATGTATAAGGTGATTAGCTTGTGGTCGGATCTGACCAACAAGGAGTTGCCCTCTGGCATGGAACACTAGTTACCCATATTGGTAATGGCCAGGTCCAGTTTATTGCTGTCCCTGGTGGGGGTGTGGACAAGCTGATCCAAGGCATTGGAATTTATGAATTCCAGAAAATGTTGAGCGAATGAGTTGGTACATGAGTAGTTTTCCCAGTTGATGGTGGGGTAGTTGAAATCTACCCATAATTAAGGTATTGGGTTGTGTCTTAATATTTTCCAGTATCTTAAGAAATAAAGAGTGGGAATCCTGGGGCATGCTGGGGGATCTGTAACAAGCTACAACCTGGATTACAGTCTTACCCAGTGTTAGTTGCATTTGGATAATTTCAGATGCATTATGTTGAGCAACTAGCCTGGAGGTGTGGATATCCCTAATGACTATGGACACACCTTTGCCTTTAGTGTTTCTGTCCTGGTTAGGTGGCTGAAAGGTGTGGTATGAATTATAGCCTGGTAATGCAGGGGTACTCTCTGGAGCCTTGAACCAGGTCTCTGTCACTGCACAGATGTCGATGTTCTCCATTTTAAGGAGTGCCTCGAGTGAGTGCATTTTGAGGTTTAGACTTCTAGCATTGAGTAGCATTACCCTCAAAGTTTGCTTGCTTGTACCTGTTATGGTGGTGAATTTAGCATTTGAACCTTGCCTAAAAAGGCACTATAGGGGTGGCAAGAGCCTTAGCCAGTATCCAGAATCCCAGGGGTGACAGATGCAGGCCATATCTGACAAAGCATCGTGGTCTGTTGAGCATGTCATCCCAGGCAGACAGATACTGGATCCCCTTAGAATGACATCAGAAGCTTAGCCGATTGTTGAATTCAGTCATTTTGTCCTTATACTGTGGTATCATTTTCGGCGATGGCAGGATGCTACTCAGGGCTACGGTCATACCTGCCTGGGCTACAAGATCTGAGAGCTCCTCCATGTCTCTTTTCACGTAGTTCAGGGAGGTACGTCTCAGGTCATTCACACCAACATGGACAATGATAGAATCATATTTGTACTTTGTTTGATTTCCCTGCCCAACTTAGTAATGGCTGCTAACCCCAACCCTAATGCTGCCCCTTCCCAACCCTAACCCTACACCTTAACTTAAGAAAATCTTTTGGTAACACTGCCATTATTCAGACAAATTTGAGACTAGTGTTATAATGGATTGTGTTCTGACCAAGAGTGGAAATAGTTTTCCTTTATCAATCTGTTGTTTGTTCTATGTTTATGGTGTTCCATCTTCTATATATTCAACTTCTTAATGCCAATTTTTAACCATGACATTAAGAACATTCAGTCTTATAGAGGACAACTATATATATATATATATATATATATATATATATATATATATATATATATATATATATATATATATATATAAGAGAGAGCTAGAGTAGACTTCTTCAGGCTTATGGAATGATTTATCATTGGCCAGGCACATTATTTATTCCCCATATGACCTCCTTTAGATGGAGAACACATTAGCCCTGCTCTCTTCTTTTGCGATAACCCATTGAAGATACACCTTCATGTTAGCTTACAGTCATATTACTTATTAGCCGATTTTCCAGGGTTTCTCTAGTGGATGGGTGGTTGGCCCTTTACTCAGATATTTAGTGGTGTTCAAGCCTTAGAGAAATGTTTGTAGAACTTTTGGCATCTGAAAATGTTACTTGCTCAGAAAAGCTACTGACATTACTGACATACAGATATCCAGTCCAAACCTCTCAATTGTCCCTATTTTAAAGGAACATTCTTATCTTCAGACCTGAGTTACCACTGCATAGGATGTCCCTGTCTTTGGAAGTATGTCTATTCTCAGGCTTGATCTACTGTCGCTCGCCTTGTTTTACATTTGAAGACAAAAAAGTGGGGTAGTTCATTTATATACTTTATCATAAAGAAACACATCATGATGGCTAGCAGCAGAACAAAATATAAATGAACTGATTAACTGACAGACTGTGCAGATATGCATGCTTACATCTCAACAGCTTACTGCAAAATGACAGTCAGGCTCACACGTGCTCATTAGTTATACAAATGTCCAAACCCATGAAAAGCTTATTAAAGGTATATATATATATTGATCTCCAATATCCTTTGGCAAAAAATTCCATCATCACATGTGATTTCTGAAACTGTCTTCTACACAGAAAACCACACTACATAACCAACATATTAGCATCAACAATTAAAGAAAGAAGACTTTTTCTGAAGAAAATATAAATGACCATATGTGGCAGAATTTTGCAATAGAGTTCATTAAGTCTACAGACTTTACACTGTCTCTTTGGCAATGTGCTTATATTTTTCCATCATTTTTGTCACTATGTTTTTTAAACATGTTTCTGAGCAGTATATCACATTCCTACTGGAAGCAGGAAGAGTTATGCGCTATTTGGTATTCAAATGTTATGCTAATTTGATGTCCAGATTTTAGCTGGATATTCATACTTTTCCAGTGCTTTTATATCTGTTTTAATGTCTGCAGGTGGAGAGGTATGATCTTGTGCATTTCTTACCAGCTTCTGTTTCACTCTAGTAACTTGTGTTCTTGGCACATAATACTACTCACATTATTTGATACTTAAGCTCCCATCCTAAGCAGATGTCATTGCCCTGTTCTCCAGCTGTATTCCTTACATAAGGTCTCCCTCATTATTAGTAGCAGATGTTTTGATATTATTTAGTACAGATGAAAATCTCAGACCCTATATTTTTGTGTATGGGGCAGGTCTAGAAGACAATTCTTTCACTTCCATTGGGCCTTTCTGTCTGTAAGTATTCCACTCCACTGTATATACTTGGCTTTAAAGATATTTATCAGAAGCTTGTTTTCAATACCTCGCTGGGACTTTGTGGTGCTGACTATATCAGAGGCTGAGCAGAGAGCATCCTTCTCATCTTTCAGCCTGATATCCTCATGAGTTCCATATTTCTCAGATTTTCCATTAATGGATTTCACTCATGTATAATCCTTATTGGTTTTATTTGCATTACTTGACTTTAAGATTCATTTGGGGGTTATATTTTTATTTAAATGTAATGGTCAGTTGAAGTTCTGACTTAGAGTTTATACACAGATATATATATATATATATATATATATATATATATATATATATATATATATATATATATATATATATTTAAATATATATGTATACATATATGAGTATATATATATATGTATACATATATGAGTATATGTAGATCTATCAAAATGCACAAACATTAGACCACAGGTGATCAAAAAACAACTTACAAAAACGAAACAAATATAAACAAAAAAAGATTGCAAAAGGTAATATTCTCTTTTTGCAATTTGATCACCAAAAATCCCATATGCACCAATGTACCATATGCACTAATGTATGCTAAACATAACCTTGCCCCTAACCTATCCTTAATCCTAACCTTGCACCTAACCTTAGAAAAGCCTTTCCATAACACCACCACTACATAAGACACTGGGACACATGCACACATGCATGCACCGACATACACACAACACTAAATCTGTCCTCTTACTTAATCTTTATTGTTAACCCAAACTCATATACATTCACAAGAGCATTTCCACCCCTAAAGCCAGAGCTTTCCACACATCTGAAAGTTCTGGCATTATATTCCAAACCCACATTTATCTTACCTTTATGCATTCGATCTTCCTTCTTCTGATATCTTCGACATTCAAAGAACAAAACACCCCACAGCTTTTCAGTCACTCATTTTGTCTACAAAGTGAACATTCAAAAGCATGAATTACACACACACACACACACACATATATATATATATATATATATATATATATATATATATATATATATATGGGTCTACTTTTTTTGTTCAAAATTACATTATTTCAAACAAGAAAAGTACGGCCCCACTTCTACGAAAGTGCACTTTCGTGAAAGCTGATTCGCCAAAGCATGGTACAGTGAGGATAAGGAAATATATCCTTTTCCCCACTGTAGTGCGATCTCAGAGTTGGTATATTTAAGAAGGGGGGTGTGGGGTGCAGGTGGGCTTGCCCCCCTGTAAAACAATGTTTTTTTGTTTACTTTGTATTTATTAAGCCGAATAAATACAAAGTAAACAAAAAACATTGTTTTACAGGTGGGCAAGCCCCCCCACACCCCCACAACTTAAATATACCAACTCTGAGATTGCACTACAGTGAGGAAAAGGATATATTTCCTTATCCCCACTGTACAGTAGTTCAGTGAATCGGCTTTCACGAAAGTGCACTTTCGCAGAAGTCTGGTCATACTTTTGTTAGTCGAAGTAATGTAATGTCGACTATAGACCCATATATATATATATATATATATATATATATATATATATATATATGTGTGTGTGTGTGTGTGTGTGTGCATGTGTGAGCGCATGTAGGTATATGTACATATATCTAATCTATCTCATATACATATATATAGTAAATATATGTAGATATATATCACACATCAGTTCCAGTCAAACTTTCAGGAGTTTCAGCACTTGATTGCCAGCTGCACAGTTCAAAAATGAACTTTTTGAATGTTGCCATTGTTTAGGTGTGCAAGATCTCAGTGTAGTAGGGACTAGGGAATTTGCCCTTTCCCTACTATGATGCAATCTTGGAGATGGTATATATGATTAGAAGATTATGTGTGTGTGTGTGTGTGTGTGTGTGTGTGTGTGTGTGTGTGTGTGTGTGTGTGTGTGTGTGTGTGTGTGAATCTCACCAAGTGAGGAACATAAGAACTGAAGTCTAATCAGACTAAGTTAGCTTTTGTTTCTGTTGCTTTACATACTTTGTTTGGAGTAATGTACTTTTCCTTGTCCGTGTAAATAAGCTTTACTTAAAAACTGAGAAAACTGTTTCCGTAGTTTGACTTTATTACATACGCACTATAAAATGTTATACTGTTGCTGGAGAATGCAGGCATAAAAGCAGTTTTCTTTACACACACTGTGAATGCTTAGCTCTCTGAAAGTGTGCCTGAATTACTTTCCTCCCCACAAAGAAATGCAGCCTTTCTGAGTGAACTCTTGCATCTTAAAGTGATACTTTCTGACCTGGAAATTAGGTTTCTTCTCAGTTTCTGTAATAAGCTGCATGGGAGATTTCCATAATATTAACTTAAAACTGGGAAAATGTCCAAAGCCTTGAACCAATAAGAGATTTACTCTGGAAAAGGGAATTTTCATGGTAGTATTAAGGGTTGCAGTGAAGAAAGTATAGTTGTCTTTTATCTAGAATACCTTTCCTGTGAAGTCAAAACTTTTGTGTACTGTAGCCCAAGGACAGCTATAATGGCCAACAAAAAATATATATATTTTAATTAACTCATTTGTGCCTATAGAGTGACCTGCAGAATAAAAGTTTAAAAAAGTCTATCTCTTTCTCTCTCTCTCATTTCTGATGTACAGCCAGTACAGAAAGAAAGAGCAGAATTCCACAGCACAGAAAGTACCAGTAAAGGTGAGGATGAGCAGTTGGCTGCTTTTTGAGGCCGAAACATTATTCTGCAGCTTTGAACTGCTCTGTAACTGAAGAATTCTACTGGAACATTTCTGGAGCATTATCTTATTCTTAAAGAAGCATTATTGTGCTTCAATTGAAGTGCTGGTGCATTATCTTATTCTTACAGGAGGATTATTCTGCTGGTTTGAGGCATTGGAGCATTATCTTATTTTTACAAGTCTGATCATTGCAGCCACGGCAGATGAAAGCATGATTAAGTAAAAGTTTGTGTGTGTGTGTGTTTCAGATGGTAAAGTTACTTAGTAGTAATGCCAGTAATTAGAAAATTAAAGCTTTAAATTAACAGACAGATTTATTTTGCATCAGGAGCACTGCCTGGTTCAGTAACGTAGTCACACAGTAGGCAAATGGAGGTAGAAGGAGTCAAACTCTGCATCCTTGACTATAAGAAGCAATGCGTTGAGACCTGTATCCTTTTGCATTAACTACACAGACCTCTTCATTTTCTAATCAATCACTGAAGGTTAACATTCGCTGAGGTTTACAGTCAGTCAATAATGCCAGTCAGTAGAATTTCATAATTTTTACAACACTTATTGTTTTGTTAAAACATTAAGTGACTTGGGGTTGTATGGCACTTAAGGTTGTCATTACATCCGAGTGACGCCTCCAGGTACATCTGCAGTTACCCCCTACTGCTCCTCTAGGCATCAAATATTGCTTGTTCATATTTGCATTAATAATTCCAAACCCATGCCCTGTATAAGGTATCAGAATATTTTATCTTGAAGCATACATGATGGCAAACACAATTGTATTGATATTTGACCTATGTCAATGAGTATTTGTTAGAATTGTAAGGTGATAACTTTATTTTTTAAAGGCTCAAGCCACGCCCACTAGGAGTTAAAGGTGCACAATCAAAAGAGCTGTACTCACTACTTCTTGTAGTCAAAAGTACAAGGTTTGAATCATTTCACCTCCATCTGTCTACTTTATGAGATTAAGCAAGCTATAATTAATGATCACATATGTGTGTGTCTGTATAAATCTTGTCTCCAGCATCCAACTATTCCACTCCTAACTTATGAATTAGCACAGTGGATTAATGCTGCTGTTTTCTGTGTCAAGGGTATGGGATTTGTAACCTTCCCTCCATCTTTGCTTTAGTCTGGCAGTTGATAAAGAGGGTTAAGGGCAAGAGCTGTAGTTCTTGCAGTGTATGGTTTGATTCCCTCATCTCTGTTACCTACTGTGTAAACTTGAGTAGGTCACTAACTAGAGAGTGATATGATGGAATGGAGGAATTTAGGCTTGGGTCTCAATGGTCCTGTGGACTGCAAGCCTAGTAAATAAATTATGAACCAGAATGATTATGCAGTAAATAAAGATAACTCATTGTAGTAAACTTGAGGATTATCACATTAACCATGTTCTTTGGGTATGGTCCTTTTTTTTTGATAGTGTGATTTTTGTTTAGCTATGAATAAATTAGACACCATAAAGTCTATGTTTAAAGTTAATATTTTAACTATAAATCCATTTTAATGTATCTTGCTTTTTTCCAAGCATACCAGTGTAATATGCATTAAGTCTGGGATATAAGTTGTTAAAGAGATGTTTTCTCTAATACTGGGTTTGATTCCCACAGACTTCATTTGTCCTCTGTGTTACTCTGAACAAATTATTTCTCCAGGCCATATTCCCGGACTGCTGAAAAGGGACACTTGTGTCCTGTATGCTGTCCCAGTGTGTTAGCAAATACATTACACATTTGTCTTTTCAATTCCTGCAGTCCTCACATAGATGCTAATTAATTCATTGATGCATTTGATTATGAATCTTGGTGTGAATCTTGTAGTTTAATGGATTGCCAGATGCTTTTTCATTAAATGTGATTGTCGAGGGAAAAGAAGTTTATTGTTTCCTGTGTTAAATCTCTTTTCAGTGTAAGAGTGTTCCATTTAGAAAATAGCTGTCTGTGTTTTACTGCAAAATTTGAAATAAAAGTTTTACATGAAATCATACTCTCTCTAATTGAAAAAAGTATAAAAGAAAATACTATACACACTGACATATTTGAACAGCATTTTATGGTACTTGAGAAGAGACAGCTATGTAATGGGTTATTTATGTGTCTGACAGGATCCGGTTTTATAGTCCTGCATAGGCCTCCATTTGACTACAATTTGGATGTGACATTGGAAGTTTTTACTATAATGTTATAGCATTATCAGCCATTTAGGTATGTTAGACTTGCATTGAGTGATGTCAGAGGCTATAGCCATTCTTGATGATAGAAAAAAAAAACACAGGGAGGTCAAAAATGAGACATAGATGTCTTTCAAGCATGTACACCCCCCCCCCCAACTTAAAAAAAAACTACAGTATGTTGTATGCAGTGATATTTCTGATTTTTGTATAATGTGTCTGTTGTTGAACAAAAGATGCTGCAGCAAGTATATTTTTATTGTTTTCTTCATTGTGATAATAAATGAATGAAGGAATTAATTAATAGACCTATATTGTGAAATATAGACTAAAATGTTGCATTTTAGTGATATATTTTTGCAGTACCTTCTTTACAGTTTCCAGCAACTGCAGAGTTTGATTTGTCAGGTCATATAGTCTGCATTATTTGTAGTTATAACCAGAACCATCTGATCTTCTGCATCCATTATGCAGTCAGTTTTACATATTAGTGTTATACAGTCTTCAATACAAGATTGGATTGTAAAGGATTTCTGCATTTAGATAAAAACTGCTACTCTGTCTGGCAGTTAGTGCAGAGGACCTAAAGGTCTGACTTCTAAATGCACTGAATCCTGTGTCAATGGTCCAGGGTTTAAATCTTTCCACCCTGCAAGTCACTTAACCAGGCAGTGCTTTGGCACAGTTGGGAATTTTGGCTAGGGTTCTTAATTGTTCCCTGGACTGCATGTCTTGCAATTAACTATGAATCTGTGTCTGCTTTTTGCCAGTCATTCCCTGTTGCATAGATGAACTTGTTCAGGAAATGTTATAGAAATATCATCAGCATATTCATGTTTTTAATGCAACATATGCCGTTTTTTCTTCAAGGGCAGCAGGCACTGCATTTGCAGATGAAACTCTGAAATGCAAAGTTGTTTAATGTGGAATTATTCTGATGACTCAGCTTCTGAAGAGACTGTGCATATTGACTTGGCTTAAGTTATATGTCTTAATGCTCTTATCATAAATACTCTTTTATTTAAACTGTGCTACACATATCTGGGTCATATGGGGTGATGTTAATGATATTTATACAGTTTCATGTAGTTATCCAGTGCTACCGATAAAGTACATGCAATCTATTTCTTCATAACAGTAAGGGGTGTACACAGTCAACAATGAAGCTATAACTGCTGGTTGGAGTGGGGATATCTGTGGATGAAAATACATTATACTCTTCTTGTTTTTAAACAGCCTTTAACCGGGTTTTGCAGGAATAGTGAGTGTGTGTGTGTGTGTGTGTGTGTGTGTGTGTGTGTGTGTGTGTGTGTGTGTGTGTTAAGTTGAAATGCTTTACTATTGCTACTGTTTGTTTCTATGAAATAAAATTAAAATGTTACATCAGTCATTATTATTGTAACACAGACATCTGAGAAGGATGCAGTGGAATTTTTGCATGTGAGGGATGTCTGTGAATAAAATGACTGACCCCTGCTGAGTTGTTACAGAGTCATTCATCTGTTTTTAATGGACTAGTGTGTATTTGTGTAACACAAATTAGAATTCTTCACTCAGGACATTTTTATCACAATCAGACATGTGATGTATACAAAGTCAGTAAAGTGGTTGTAATTGATGAATACATATATTAGTAGATTATACTGAAAGCAGTTTGAGTGGCTTTCTATGTGAAATATTCTGAAATGGATGATTTCATCTTTATTGGTTAATGGATTCTGTTTCACTACTTACTGGAAAAAAATATTCAAAACCCCAGATTTAAAATACAGTCTGCCTAATTTTGCTGTTTACATATAATTTAAAGAAATCAGGGAGGTGAATACAAATGAACAGGTGCATTTATACATAGTCTTAAAACTGTGAGTTTTTGTTTTTGTTTGTTTGAAAACAGCCTGGGGCCAAAGTATACTTAATCCACCATTGACAGTAGAAATCAAGTGGTTGTGGCAAATCAAATGCTTGGCTTAAGTCAATGAAAGAGCTGTGGGAGGCCTCACCATGTGTAAATATTTCAACTGAGGGGAAGTGCACATACATGATCTGTTGGATAAGCCCTACTTACTTAGCACTATAGTCACACACACACACACACACACACACACACACACACACACACACACACACACACACACGCACACACACACTAGTTAGTCATTATTGGATTTAAACACCAGTATTCCTAAATCCACAGTCTACAGAATATGATATCAACTGATGACACCACAGAAGAAGTCTTGCTTCATGTGTGAGACAAAACATATTTGGAGGGATGACCTCACCACTGTGTTTCAGTACATATGTTTGGGCTAAAAGGAACTGAAATTGTTGGGGGACCCCCTCTCCCAGTGAAAGTGTATAGATCAAATCAGTTAGATATGGCAGTTCTTCCTAGCAATATAGTCACACGCACACTTGTCAGTCATTGCTGGATTCAAACATCTATCTAAGTATACGGTCTAGAGAACAGTGTATCAGCTGCTTACACCACAGAAGTCATCTTGCTACTGTTGTGAGAACTGGGCGTATTTGAAGGGTTGACCTCACTGATATATTGCAAAGCAGATGTTTGGGCTAAAAGGGACTGTACTTGTTGGGATAACCTCTCCCAGTGTAAATGTTTCTCCTGAGTGGAAGTGTATACAGTAGATTAGTTGGAAGTGATAGTACTAAGTGCTGGTTGTCTTTGTACATGAGGCAAGTCAGGCACACTGATGTTCCACTCACCAGGCTAAAAAAGGAGAAAGTTGCTATCAGCTGCCTGTCAGGTGCCAGGATCCACCACATAACAGATGCACTCAAGTCACTCCACAACAAGTACAAATATGACTCTGTCATTGTCCATGTTGGGGAGAATGATCTGAGATGTACCTGCCTGGAATACATTGAAAAGAAACGGCTAAGCTTCTGGTGTCATTCTAAGGGGATCTGGTATCTGTCTGCCTGGGATGACATGATCGACAGACTGCGATTCTTTGCCAGAGATGGCCTGCACCTGTCACCCATGGGATTCTGGATACTTGCTAAGGCTCTTGCCACCCCTATAGTGCCTTTTTAGGCAAGGTTCAAATGACAAATTCACCACCATAACAGGTGCAAGCAAACATAATCTGAGGGTAATGCTATTCAGTGCTAGAAGTCTAAACCTCAAAATGCATTCAGTCGAGGCACTCCTTAAAATGGAGAACATCAACATCTGTGTAGCGACAGAGACCTGGTTCAAGGCTCCAGAGAGCACCCCTGCATTACCAGGATATAATTCATACCACACCTTTCGGCACCTAACCTGGACCGAAACACTAAAGGTGGAGGAGTGTCCATATTCATTAAGGATATCCACATCTCCAGGCTAGTTACTGAGCATAATGCATCTGAGATTATCCAAGTGCAACTAACTCTGGGCAAGACCACAATCCAAACTGTAACTTGCTACAGATCCCCCACCATGCCCCAGGATTCCCACTCCTCATTTCTTGATACACTGGAAAATATTAGGGTGCAACCCAACACCCTAATAATGGGTAATTTCAACTACCCCACCATTCACTGGGAAAACTACTCGTGTACCAATTCTTTTGCATAAATTCCAACACCTTGGATCAACTTATCCATACCTCCAGCAGGGGCAGCAATATCCTAGACTTGCTTATTACCAACATGGATGACCAGTGTTCCACACCAGAGTTCAATTCCTTGTTGGTCAGATCAGATCACAAGCTAATCAGCCTAGACATTCACATCCCGCCCCCACTCCCATTAGGGAAACCACTGTGAAAACTTTCTCCAAAGCCAACTTCGCACTTTTTTAAGACAGAAGTGGCAAATTTCACGAAACCCATGGAGATGGACAATAGAGGTACGACTGCTGAATCCTACACAAATGCACTTTATAAGCACTTACACAAGTGCATGGATCATGCTATCCCTAACAGAACCAAGATGCTATCCTCCAAAAAAAGGAAGCCAATCTGGTGGTCCCCTGCCATAAACAAACTCTACAACAGAAGAAAGAAACTTGCAAAAAAGAGTAAAATCCCATGACTGGAAGAACTCCCTGGTCAGCCTCAGTAAGAAGCTGAGATCCCTCATAAAATCCTCCAAAGCAAGTTATGAAAACAAAATCACCACTGATTCTAAAGACAACCACAAAGCATTCTATAGCTATGTCAAGAATCTCAATGGCAACACTCAGATCTGCTCTGAGTTACATCACAAAGGCACTAAATATACAGAACCAACTGATATTGCCAACATCCTGGCAGATAGGTTCAGTGCTAACTTTACCCCGCCCCACCCCCTAAAGGGCCCATCTCTATACCGGAAGAATGCAAAGTTCCTGTAATCACGGCTGCACAGGTAAAAAACACTCTCTCCAAAGCCAAGAACACAGTATCCATGGGACCTGACAACATCCCAGGTTGCATTCTACATGAACTACAGAATGAACTGGCATTCCACCTAAGCACCATGTTCAATCATGGCCTCAATTCAGGCTTTGTACCCACTGAATGGCACACAGTGCTGGTTATCCCACTCCACAAAGGGGGAGCCACCACGGACCCCAGGAACTACCGCCCCATTAGCCTAACGAGCCTGGTCTACAAGGCCATGCAATGTATCATCATGGAACTTATAAACAAAGACATTGGTAATCTCCAAACTCTGGACCCCACCCAGTTCGGGTTTGTAAAAGGCAGATCATGTCTCCTAAACCTGATTGACTTCTTTGAAGCAGTCACCAAAGCCATAGACAAGGTAACTATCTAGAGCTCGCCAAGGCTTTTGACACCATCCCCAACTCTAGAATTATAGATAAACCCACTAAACTAGGTATAAATCCCTATGTCACAAGATGGGTTGCCAACTGGCTCACTGACAGAACCCACACTGTGAAAGTAGCAGACTCCAAATCCTACTTCAGACCAGTGACAAGTGGAGTACCACAGGGTTCAGTCCTGGGTCCTCTCCTGTTTGGTATCTACTTTTCTAAAGTACAGGCTAACACAGAATGTCTTTGGCTAACAAAGTTCTCAGATGACTACAAACTAGGAGCTATAAATGAAACTCCTAATGATGTGGACATCCTACAAAGGGGCCTCACTGAGACAGATGCCTGATGTCAAAGCCATGGCCTCAAGCTCAATGCCAAAACATGCATTCTCATGCCCTTTGGTAAAAATTCTATACCCATGAGCTACCACATAGGTGGTAGTCTAATTAACACCGAAAGTGTGATAAAAGACCTTGGGACACAGGTGGACAGTAGTCTCTCCTTTGATAATCACATTGCCACAGTAGTCAGTAAATCCTTTTACGTGGCGCACCTCATCACAAAAGGTTTCTCATCCAGGAAAAAGAGGTCATTGTTCCCCTCTACACGTCACTCATTAGGCCCATTATAGAGTACAACACCCCTTTTGGTATGTACCTCACAAGATATCTACAACAACTGGAAAGGCCACAGAAATACTTCACAAAGAGGATTACCAGCCTCAAACAGATGCCCTACACAGACCGTCTCAAAAAACTCCAGCTTTACTCCATCGCATATCATCTACTCAGAGGTGATCTCTTCCTAACATACAAAGCTATGTCATACCCAGAGATGCTGGACATGCTCCACTTAAAGAAATCCCAATCCCACTGAGCTACATGCTCTAGGGACCTCAACCGTGTCACCACAATAAATGGAACATGCTGGAGGGATAGATTCTTGTCCCAGAGACTTCTCATACTCTGGAACAAACTACTTATCTATATCAAATAAAGCTCCTCATTAGCACTCCTCAAGAAAAATCTTGATGATTGGATGGGAAATAGGAAATTCACCCCGGGCATCAGCTCTGTGGCTCTGTTCAACAGAGGCTCAGGAAAATAATTTTCTTGGGTGGCGAAAGCCAAGGTACCTTTTTCGCTAGGCTTGTGTAGGACCTAGTGCCGATTGCCTACTACCTACCTATGAACCTATGAACTATCTAGCACTACAATGTCACTCACACTTACACTACTTAGTCATTGCTGGATTTGTTCACCTGCCTAAGTACACAGTCTAGAGAACAAATATATGAGTTTTATTATCTGAAGTGATAATTGCTTTATGGTGTGATTAGAAAATCTTCTAGTCCATAGAATGTTGATGCAGATTGCCAGGTGTTCAAATCCAGCAGTATGTCAAGCAATCATTTAAATGTTATTTCTAATAACATTTTCCCTTTTGAAGCACTGCAGAGATATGTTAATCCAACACAAATATTCACTATATAATTTTATTTAGTATATTACCATATATTACCATCCCATCTCTGCTCATACATTTTCAACTCTAGGTTCAGGACATCTGGACATAACCAAAAGTAATGGAGGACAAAGGCTCATAATAGGGACAGATTAAAATTACTGCTCCTACATACTTAGGAAATTGTTATAATTAAAGATTTAGAAGTAGCATGCATTTTATGAAGGATGTGAAGTATGACACATAGATGTATGTTATTATGTAGTGATGTCAGTCCTCAATGACTTGTTAGAAAATACAAATAATATAAGGAACTCAACACAACTTAAACAGATGGACATTAAGCAAATCTGTGGATAGCAGAGAGATATGCCCCTATCTCTGGGCAGTGCTTCAAAAGGGAAAATGTTATTAAAAATAAAATTTAAACGATTGCTTGACATACTGCTGGATTTGAATACCTGGCAATCTGCATCAACATTCTATGGACCAGAAGAAGCAATGTCTCCTCATATTATATAGAGAATATTTGTGTTGGACTAACATATCTCTGCAGTGCTTCAAAAGGGAAAATGTTATTAGAAATAAAATTTAAACGATTGCTTGACATACTGCTGGATTTGAACACCTGGCAATCTGCATCAACATTCTATAGACCAGAGGATTTTCTAATCGCACCATAAAGCAATTATCACTTCAGATAATAAAACTCACATATCTGAAGAGACAATGAGAAAAGTATGAAGCAAGGGAATGTGCATGCATCAGATTTCATTATAGTAATGAGATTTGAAAAATCCCATGATGTACATTAAATCCAGCAGCCTGTTATACATATAAGAAGCCATGTCTCCTCATATTGCTTTCTGTCTCACAGCAGGGACAAGCACAGTTACTCAACACAAACCATATCACTGTGGCTGTAGGGAAAAATCTTCATTTTTTTGACATATGACAAAAACTGTCATTTGCAGTCACTTGGCATTAGTGCACAATGCCAAGCATCATTCAAATGTTGAGGACAGAAAATAGTTTGTTTTTTTTTCAATTGGCCATTTCTGGCCATGTGTGCAGTGTGTGAATCTATTCTTTGACCTGACTAAAGGTGTGAAAAAGAGTTGATAGGAAAGTCGCAGAAAATGGGGGCAAGTAGAAGATAGGATACTTGGGAAAAATAAAGGAATGTGCAGGACGGTGGTGGGACAGCACCATAGTTATCCATTTCTTCACAAACTAACAGAATACTTATATGAATAATTAGAGGAATTTGCATTGTTACCACATAAAGGGTGCATGACAATAACTTAAAAATGCTGTGTGGTCAGTTGGAACAAATCAAGTATGTCATGCACAAACATAAGCAAAGTGAAGAGCTAGATATAGGGCATATGATTTGTGGGACAAGTGCCCATTTTTGAGAGAGAAAAGGATGTTAGGGAAAGGTGTCAGGAATAAGAGGGTTTGGTAGGTAGTGTAAGTTAGGTAGCATGTGCAGAAATACAGGACTTATAAGAAAGAAAAGGATGGTGATGGACACAAAAGATGGGGGAAACCATGACTGGGGATATGACTTGGAGTTTGGAGATACATGCTCATCCAGCTTGAGTACAGTGAATACTGAAAGCTTTTTTCATTGACATCATGATGCATTCATGTTATAATAGTCATTATGGAAGGGACCATACAGAGTTTACAGTACATGCTAAACTTCCAGACTGTATACATCAGTACAATGTTCACTTGAAGTATTGGCAAAATATTGTTTCCCCAAAACATGTTTAGACATATTTTTAAAATGGTGCTGCTGAAGTCAACATATTTCCCAAATCATTGTGTTGCTAAATGGCTAAATGTACTGCCTCTACATTTGCAAAATCCGTATTTGTAACATAATGCACATACCAGTATGTTTTTAGGGTCTATGTTTCCTCATTGAAGGTTCTTTCCTCAAACTTCCGATGAGTGAAAACAACACATTGAACAGTCATTAACTGAATGTTCACTTCAGTGAATGTGTGAGACAGGGAAAGTAACTAGTTGTCCAACATTTTTCCATCTCACACAGAGCAGTATTTCAAATCCACCAGGTAGGGGCTATGTCCTCCACACCCTCCAATGTGGGGGGCTTTGCACCCCACATCCCCCTAACTATATACATCAACTCTAAGATCACTCTAAAGTGGAGAAAAGGGAACATTTCTACTTGACCTTTTCCCTGCTGTAGTGCAGTCTCAGAGTTGGTACATATAGTTAGGGGGTGGGGGGCACAGTCTCCCACCTTGGCGGATTTGAAATACAGCAGTGTGTGAGACAGGGAGATGTTGTCCAACTAGTTACTTTCCCCATCTCACACATTCACTGAAGTGAATGCTCAATTAAAGAACATTTGAAGTCTCATTTTTGATCCTACTTTGATTTTACTTTGATAAGTAAACATAAACCCACGTTTTTGCTATAATCAGTAATATGAGTACTGAAGGTGATACCCATGGAGGTTATATTATCAGCCATTATACACATGTGTTGTAGCATCATGTTTTATATTGCAAGTGTAGTTCAGCTTCAATTACAGAAACTAAGGATTTATTGTGACCCCCTAACATCAAAATATCCCCAATGTAGATTCAAAATCTACACAATTTTACTCATTTTCAGATCTTAGTGCATTAATATGTTGAGCCACAGAAAAAGTTACATATGTATATTTTTTGTATTCAGTACAGTATTGTCTAGAGTGCTGACTAAAGCACACCACAGACAATCTTATTTTCATGACTGATGACAAAGTCATTTTGCATGAAAAATACATTTTTGATTTTTTGTCTTGGGAAGTAGACTGTCATAGAGTGATAGTCCCTGCTGAGAGTCACCAACATGCAGTGCCAAGCGTCACACAAAGGATGAAGCCAAAAATAAAAAGAAAATCATAAATCAGTGTGATAATTTTCAACTTGGTGACCTTATACACTTACACTCCTAACAATAAAGATCCCTGCTTTCCCAAAGATGTATACCTCTTGAGGTTAGAATAATGAAACTGTTGAATTACTCTAAACATTGATATGACTAATAGTGTTTCCACCTCAACACTGATGTAAATTAAGTATAGAAAGTGGATGACCTGTACCAAGCTTTGTTATCCTGCATTTACTGAGCAATATTCGCATGGTATGACAAATCTGCCACTTTTCTTTTCACAGTGCAGTCTTGCTAAATGTGATCCTTGCATGTTATGATAGTAACATGTGAAAATACCAGAAAAACTCTGTAAGACAGTACTTTATTTTTGTGTGTCTGCATTACTCCATTGTTATCTCTTTGTGCCATGGATGTATTACATTTTGCAATCAGTTTGACCTTTTTATGTATGTCTATGTTGTATATATTTGGTATGTCTTACAGACATTTTGTCTTCATAGGTGTATCATCTTCATACAATATTTTACTAAAGTGTGTATAAAGGCAATCTCCTAAGTCAGTAAATGCACATGAAACCTTACCAGTAAGACTCTCTCTGACTCACCCTCTGTAAGTGTACTTCCCACTAGCTGGAGGGTAAACAAGTAATTATATGTGCACAACTGCCAGTGAATCATACTTGCAAGGCATTACCTAGACAAAGTTTTGAATACCCACTCTTGTACTACTCAGTCATGTGCACAGCATCATATAGGTCCCAACACCATGTTTACCTGCCCAGCACCTCAAGCAGATTGAATGATTCATGAATAGTAATGATCAGATCCCTGATATACATATTCAATGTGCCCAGAAGAGTTAATCCACACACTATAAGCATAACCTGGGACTATGGATCTTCCATCATGATATGGAAGATTACTTGGATTTACAAGTGCTGCCATGCAGAATTACTGTTGCTAACTGTTAGAACTACTGCATTTACAATACTTTTTTGGAGAACTCACAATTTCGCTCAAGGAATGTTATGTTCTATACAACTACTGCTTATGTATTTATTTTAGTATGTTTTTAATAGCAAAATATGTGATGTCTACACTTTCCAAAGTTGACTTTGTAGTGACGTTATAAGATATGCTATTGCAGTGCTGATTTACTACTATTTCTTTAGTTTCTGGCAACATTTTCTGAGGATGCTAACACATCTGATTTGAGAAGCTTGTGTAGGTTAACAACATTAAGAAATTGTTCTCTGTTAATGTTGTTCTGTATCCCTGGCATCATGTTTTCCATTTTGTAGGTGTGTTATTGCCATGGGAGGTATGTAGGACTTTAGATGTGTTATTTATATCGTCTTGTTCAGATATATAATTATTAAGTGTTTTAAACATTGATGTCTGCATAATGTTTTTGCCTGCACATGATTAGATCAGTTTGTAACCTCACAAACCCTGTTGTGCTGTGCCTGATGTATTTCTTTTTTTACTTTACTGCAGGGATATGGCACCTAAATCTGCAAAGATTATGTTAGTTCCATGCAAACCTGCATTCTCACATGCTTAGAATTAGGTTATTTTCCAGGCTTTCTGTCTCCATGTGGCACAGATCTTAGATGAACTGTCAGCTGACAAGTCCTTATATGACCATGTGTGGTGGCAGATGGTCAGTGATATGAATGCTTTGGGTGACCATGGTCATTACTACAAGCATATCAGACATAGGTCCAATGATATGATAAAAATGTATAGATAAAGCCAAGGCTGTGGCACAAGAACAAAGATCTACTGGGGATGGTCCTACTACCAAATCACCCCTCACTGAGACAGGGGATGTCCTGTTGACAGTTAGGGATCCAG
Source organism: Protopterus annectens (assembly GCF_019279795.1). NCBI lineage: Eukaryota > Metazoa > Chordata > Ceratodontiformes > Protopteridae > Protopterus > Protopterus annectens. Next base: position 332,298,602 of record NC_056735.1, read on the forward strand.
GTAGCACAAAGGAATTACGCAGTGTTATGATTAATGTGGAGGGCAGAGGCGAAAGAATGCCACAAGGTGTCCACTAGTGATGCTCTAGGTATGCCATATATTTATCTATCTATCTAGATATATAAAAGTAGTGTAGAGTTATAATTTTTTTTTTATTTTGGTCATCTTCTGTTTAATGCTTATCATACTTCTAGCCATTGCAATTGTGCATGTCTAGGTACATCTGTTATTTACCTTCAATGACAACCTTCACATGATATGGTCGTATGTTATTTGTCTTCATTTCTATATAGATCTGTAAACATAACTTATTATTATGGTTTTGGTACCATATTATCTGATCATTTCTTAGTATTTTTTCTGTTTCCTTGGTGTACTCACAGGTGAGACTGTCACCAGCACTCTGCAGCTTTGAACTCCTGATTTTAAGAAGATCAGTAGCCTCTGACAATGATGGTGATGGTAAACATGCACATTCTGAGGTTGGAGAGGGTGAGTCCGACATGGAAGATGTCGTTTCTACATCCTCCCAGCCCTTGGACATGGTCACTAGGGTTTTCTATGTCTGATATTCAGAGTAGATAGCTAATGCTTCCTGCTTCCTTAGTTCAATGCCTCTTTTCAACAATATTATGTACTGAATTTCAGTTTGATTTATTCTACTTAAGTTCAACAGTGTTAGTAGTTGTAGTGCTAGTAATAGCAGTAGTATCAGAAGTAGTAATAGTAGCAGTAGTGGTAGCAGTAGTAGTATAGTATTATTACTTGGGTATTACTGCATGCTCAGCCACTAGTGCAGATGATGCTGAGATTGTCCTGATCCCTGTTAGGGTGTCTGATGTAGGCTGCTTATATCTGATTCACAATAGTGACCAGGCCGAGCAAGTTTTTTGGACAATACCCTTTTCTCTCTAGTGTTGGATTACATCTCAAATACTTATTTTCTTTTGTACTTTCAAGGTTTTGTAACTGTGCTTGATCACCTAACCTGATGGATGATGGCATATTGCCCTACACCTTTTGTTTGACTGACATGGATCTTCTTTGGATGGATGCATAAGTTGAATCCATATAAAGGGTAAATTAATTTTATACAATTAATAAATTTATAGCTGTTTTGGTTTGTCTATGTTGCAAATATCACTCATTTAAGTTGTTGCTGACATTCCTGTACAGTTGATCTACAGTTTGCTTTTAATGAAATATAGTACATACATAAAATGGTGAGCATTCATATTCTTCTTTATAGGTTCATCATTCACCTTTTTTTACTGCTGCTGATAATGTGGTAGTCTGAAGTTACATATGTCTGATGTTCACAGTTGCCAGCTAGTTCATGGGTAAGTAATGACTGGTATGTTTGCATGCATCACTGTTACTGTTTGTATGTGCTTAGCTAATTTTGTTTACTTAATGATGAGGGAGTGAGCTATTTGCTGCCTCTTAGCCAGGGCCGTAGCATATTGTGCATACCTATGTCTGCTGTGATCATCTGCAGCTTCAGGTTCCTCATCTGACTCCCCATCTGTGTCTGTTGGCCCTGCCCATGGTGCTGCGAACTGCAGTCCTTGTCCTAGGTCTCTCTGCTGTAACTGTTTCTGAAAATGATGTTATGTAATGTTGCACAGACTGTCAGTATTTTGGCAAAGGTGATGAGGTCATACTGCAGAGCTCTACCAGGTGTATAAACATATTGGAAATGTGAATTAAACAGACTAAAAATGTGTTCTTTGATGTTTCTAGTGTGACCATGTGCATTATTGTAACCTTGCTGAGTGAGGTTGAGTGGGTTTTTCATGGTTGTCATGAGCCAGGGCGCAAGTGCATATCCTGCATCCCCCACTAGATGTCCTTGTGGAAAGCTGCACCTAGAAAACCTTAAGTACACATCACAGATGTGACATTTGTGGGAGTTGTGGAAGCTGACAGGGTTGCCTGCATACACATTATAGATGACACCTAGTACATTATAGACCACCTGACATTTAACCGAGTGATAGTCTTTTCTATTTATATACCTCCTTCTTGGTTCACTAGGTGGAGCTTTTATTTCAATGTGTGTGCAGTCCATGGCCCCTGAAATGTCAGGAAAATGTGCAATGTCATAGAAATTTTGCATGGCGGTAGCTCTCCACTCTGGGTTGCATGGAAACCAGATATACTCCCTTCCATGTTGCAGCTTTGCGTTGGCGTATTCTTGAGGCAGAGGCCTGTGACACCTCCACTAAGGCTCTCTGAAAAGACCTTGTAGTTGGTATATGTAATGCTACACATACTTTGGTTTCCAATGGGATGGGTTTCCACAATTCCATTGGGGCTTCATGTGAGGATGGCTAATTCTCACTGTTTATTCCATGGTATCCCTGTCCACCTTGTAGCACTTTATTAGTTCTATATCATGAAATCCATGGTAGGTTAAACATGGCCTAATCACCCAATGCCTTCCTGGCTGAGACCAAGATTTGGCAGCAAGAGCAACACCTTGCACATATAGATTTATAATGATTGCAACAAACCTGAACATTTTTAAATGTTTCTAGTGACTGTATTTAAGGATGTTCTGAAATTCACAGATAAAAAAATGTGATATGATGGAGCTCATTTTATACATTCCTGAATCACTGGACCATGTTTATTTGTCTAATTACCATGTATTTCAGCTCTTTATTCACTCATTATCAAATTTGCCTGCTAAACTTGTTTTGCTGCAAAGTGTAACATGCACTGCTGTTTTCTGAATTGCAAACAACTTGTTTGTTGCTGCTCATTGCTCAAACAGGCTTAGCACAATGTGTAGACATTTGTGAATCCCAGCCATAGAGCTAAGAATGCACTAACAGACACATTAGTCTTATACTGAAGGAAAAGGGAAAGAGGATCCTATACACAGTATCAAGCTCCCCCTTTATATAAAAGTAGAAAATTAAAGCAATAAAATATCTCCACAAGAAGAGGAGAATGGGAAATTGCCAGTACCCGAGATGGAAGAAAATTACTTTTGTGAATTACATTTTATAGAGGATGCAGAAGATGGAGTAAAACTGTAGCTATAGTTGTAGGAGAAGAGGCCAACATCTCCACATCATGTTGAAATACAGATAAAAATAATGAATTGGCTGAGTTTCGGATAAGCCATATCAGCTTCAAGAAGAATTATTGGAAACATGATGCCATAAGTAGAGCACGACAGAATACAGAGTGATGGTAGTTTGGGAGTCAAAGGAACTGAGCCACCCATTTTTATAACCCATACTTTGAATTAAGAAATTACCTGCTCTACAAGGTAACCTAAGACAAAGAAAAGACACTAAGCTAGTTGTTAGTTTTAAAGCCTTTTTGAACACTTGTGATAATGCTTTCACATAGCCACATTTTGGGTGGTCATTTAGTGATGAATAAGACAAAAGCTAGGATCTTAGCTAGAATGTTCTGGTCTGGTATTATGAAAGACATTCACAATTGTATGTACCCTGCACACTGTGTCAAATGACAGCACGCATGCTAGGGTTAACAAACCCTTTGATTCATTTAGCTATAATGGAATTTCTAATTGAAAGAACAGCATCGGTCATTGCAGGTCCACTTGTAAAATTAAGTTAGGGCCACCAGTAAATCTTGGCAACCACTGATTAAGCAACAAAATATCTTGAGGTGGTTCCCCTACAAAGCATTGATGGAAAGTCCATAACAAAAGATTTTGTTTTGCTTTATCTAATTCAACAAGCGATTCTTACTGGACAAGTCATCCCATTAATGTCAAGAGTAATGCATGAAATTTGCCATTTTTTTTTGTTATGGTGAAACAGCTAAGTACATCTGTATGCCACCCTCAGACAGATGGACTATTTGAACTCTTTAACAAACCTTTAAATCTAGGCTGTAAGACTGAATGGGAGAATCTAGGATGAGCTTCTGCTGTATATTCTCTTGCTCCACAAGTAGTACCCCAAACCTCAGCTGGATTCACATCATTTGAATTGCCATATGGCAGACATTCTTGAGTCTTACTAAATGTACCATTTAGTGGTATACACAAGCCCATCTCCCATTTCTGTACTCTAGCCATGGCCACAGCCTTACCTCTTTTTAATCCACCTTTTCATCAGGTGCAGTTATTGCTAGGCACAATCTTCCCCCAGTTTCATACTGTAATCATCCTTCAGCTTATGGATCTGGGATCCTGGTCTCCCACTACATACTGTTCTTAAGGTTCCCATTGAATACATTAGATCCCACCACAGCCACAGGCAGACAGTGTAGTGCTATGTCAGTGTTCTGTATTCCTTGTTACATGTACTTTATGACACCAGTTTCAGTGTGACTGACATCCATCACAGGGTTTACTGCACCTGCTAAGGTACTTTACCATACAACATTCCTCCCTTAACTCTGTGAAGCTGCAAGTTTATAGAATGTTTGCTGAAATTATTCAATTCCAAAGTTGCATAGTAGTGAGATGTGTTTCAAAAAACAGCACCCACTCTTAATTGTATGAACAAAGGCCTGTTATGCTAATGAAACTACTTGGCCTCATTGTTTCTGAATCACTGTCATAGTGCTCTTCACTTCCCAAATATCTATCAATAACTATGCTCATGACAATGACCACCATGGCAGAACACTCTGAGCATACAATATGCCATGGTCCAACAATATGTAATAAGACACACAGGTTCATAGGTAATCATTATGCTACAGATCTGTGAGGCTCTTAAGAAGCCTAACTTTACATTCCCATGGTATGAATAGGCAAGCAGAACAAAGATATGTTGGGTTAACTTGTTGTTCAACTCAATGAGGAACATGGGCGCTAAACTGGGGGGTGAACTTGCATTTCCCATACATTCACCCATAATTGTATGTCTGTGTATGTGTACATGGGGCTACTATTTTGTTCCACAAGGGACCTGAGTGAGTAGCCATGCCTACTTTAGGCACTGTGAAATTCATTGATCTGGTCACTTGTGCCAGGGAGAGGACAGAAGCTTTGAAGAACATCTGTTGGGCTTGTATGATGACCCATTGCAGATCATGGATGCCCAGCCTGTGCTTACCAGGATGGTGAGTGATAGCAGTGACATCAACCATTGTGGCAATCAGTAATGGCATTAGTACAGTGACCTGAAGTATCACCACCCTGAACGGCTTCACCAATATGAGGCAGAGGTTGAGGAGATAACACATAGAATGTACTCTAATCATTTTTTGTACTATTACCTTCTGCTGTCTCACTGTGCTACACGTACATGTAGATATGCATACTTTGTTTTCTAATAGTGGAGACATAACAGCATACATGATTAGATGTCACAGAAGGTAAAAGCAAATCTCCTCACAGCAGGATGTGCATGACTTCTGTGCCACTCTACTGTACAACTGTGATTGTGTTTGCACCATGTGTGTGTAAACATTATTCCCTTTGTGTCATCCTTCTGCATTTGGGGAAGAGGAGAAAGTGAGGCCATGTTCACCTAGGTCTGCAATGGCCAGTGTGAATGCTGCTGCATCACCAGTGACTGCCAGGTCTGCCTCTCAGCAGGTAGATGACTGCTCCTTCACTAGAGATGACCAGAAGGGGTCACTAGCACTATCCATTGCTGCTCTTGGGGTGGGGTGAAGGCTTTTCTTCTGAAAGTTGCCTGGATTGGTCTGCCTTGTAATTTGGTGGTTGTTGTGATACAATATCATCTAGATGCCTGTCTTGGTAATATGGGCCACATTCTATAGCAGCTTGTGGAGTTTAAACATCAGCAAGTCATGCCAGTTGGTCCATCTGTGGAGCAACCAGTCCATAACATTGGAGACCCTTCAAGCCAGTGACTTCTACAATATTTAGTATTGTGCAATTGCATAACACTTCTTCACGAATTGCAAAGCTGAACATCAGATAGGCACAGCATGTATGATTTAGAGCAGTTGCCTGATTTCCATTATCATTTAAGATAAGAAATTAACCTAACATCATTTACTATGAATTTGTTTCCTGCACAAAATTTAGTTACTGCAAACAAAAAATGGAGCACTTTTCACAATACAGTCAACACACGCAAGATATACAGTAGCGAATTCCACAAACAATACACATGAGTTTCATATGGTTATGATATATTGTAACATTCTAAAGAGAACTCCCAAACACCTTTATTATGAAAGCCATATTACTCAGTTTAAAATACTCGTGAATTTTTTTTCATCCAGTTTCCCAGCCTTACTCTATGTAACAGTTCTATTATTTTAGTCACTGGAAGCAATGTCATTGACACCCTTTAACTTTTCAGCAACAGTATTGCATTGAATATTGATAGAAACATTTCGATCTACACAGAGACTGGAATTAATGAATATTACAATTGTAACATTTTTGTGGCTAATAAGGATTAAAAAAAACATTTATTATATGCAGTGGACATTTCTGCAGCTCCTCATAACAAATGTACACACAAACACATGCACACACAAAAAGACACACAGACACAGGCAGACATCGCTGACTCATAAACCATCAATCACAAGCCAGAGAAAACCAATTGGCAAAGGCTCTTGCTACCCCCATAGTGCCTTTTTTAGACAAGGCACAAAAGACAAACCCACCTCCATAGGTATCACAAGGGATAAGAAACTAAGAGTAATGCTACTCAACGCCAGAAGTCTAAACCACAAGATGCACGCACTCGGAACTCTCCGTAGCAAGGAGAACATTGATATCTGTGCAGTAACAGAAACCTGGTTCAAGGCTCCAGAGAGCACCCCAGCACTATCAGGTTATACCTCATACCATGCTTTTCGGCCCCAAAACTTGGACCGAACCACAAAAGGAGGGGGAGTATCAATATTCGTCAAAGATACCCACACCTCCAGGTTGGTGGCACAGCACGAAGCATCAGAGACTATCCATGTGCAACTAACAGTGGGTAAAACTGCTTTCCAGTTTATAGCCTGCTACAGACCACCCTCCCAAACCCAGGAACCCCACTCGGCCTTCCTGAGAACACTGGAAAATATGAAGGTCTCTCCAAACACCATTATATTGGGCGACTTCAACTACCCAAACATAGACTGGGAGCATTACTCTAGCTCCAACACCCTAGCCAAAAGATTCCTAGACGTTATAAACTAAAATGCTATGGAACAACTTGTTACCACTCCCACAAGAGGGGAAAACATACTGGACCTGATCATCATCAACATGGGGACTCTATGCTCCAGACCAGGCATGTATCCCTCACTGGTAAGATCAGACCATAAACTAATCTCGCTGGATATTCACATTCCGACCCCACCCCCTGCCCAGAAATCCACAGTGAAAAACTTCTCTAAAGCAAATTTCACACTCCTCAAAACCAAGGTGGAATCCTTCAAAGCCCGCGGGCCTGTGGAAAATATGGCCCAGACCGCAGAATCCTTTATAAACGCATTCTATGAACACCTTCAGGAATGCATGGATCATGCAATCCCAAATAAAACCAAGACCCAATCCTCTAAAGGCAGACGTCCTGTCTGGTGGACCCCAGCCATAAACAAACTATACAATAGAAGGAGGAAGCTACTACATGATAGAGCAAAATCCCAAAAAGGGAAGGCATCTCTGATCAGTATTAGCAAAAAACTACGGGCACTCATAAAATCGTCTAAGGCCAGCTTCAAGAGAAAAATTGCACAGGACACTAAGGATAATCACAAGGCTTTCTTTAGGTATGTTAGGAACCTGGGTGGGAATTCCCAGATATGCTGAGAATTAGTCCAAAATGACATAAAATACACCGAACCCACAGACATTGCCAACATCCTAGCTGAGAGGTTCAGCGCAAACTTCTCCCTCCCTCCCCACCAAAAGGGCAGATATCTATCACAGCAGAGTGCTGCCCCCCCCCCCGACATCTCAGATTCTCAGGTAAGAGCCGCCCTCTCCAAAGCAAAAAACACAGCATCAATGGGACCAGACGGTGTCCCAGGCTGCGTCCTACATGAACTCCAAGAAGAGCTAAACCCAAACATAAAACTACTGTTCAATCTCAGCCTTACTACAGGATATGTACCCAAAGAGTGGCGTACAGCAACAGTGGTCCCTCTCCACAAAGGTAGTGCCTCAACGGATCCTGGAAACTATCACCCCATAAGCCTGACTAGCTTGGTCTGCAAAGCTATGGAAAGGATCGTCATGGACCTCATAAATAAAGATATTGGGGACCTACAGACACTGGATCCTACCCAGTTTGGCTTTGTTAAGGGTAGATCCTGCCTCTTAAACCTGGTCAATCTCTTTGAAACAGTCACCAAGGCCATTGACGAGGGGAAGGTTGTCCACACTGCCTACCTGGACCTCGCAAAAGCCTTCGATACAATACCCCACTCGGGCATTATAGATAAGCTCACCAGCTTAAACATAAACCCCTATGTCACTAGATGGTTTGCAAACTGGCTCAAGGACAGAACCCACATGGTTAGAATTGCTGGAGCCATGTCAGGCTCCAAACCAGTTACAAGTGGCATCCCACAAGGCTCAGTCCTGGGATTTCTCTTGGTCGGTATATATTTCTTGGAGGTACAGGCCAACACGGAAGGACTGTGGCTGACCAAGTTCACAGATGACTGCAAACTGGGAGCCATAATCAACTCTCCAGCCGACACAAGCATCCTCGAAAAGGGCCTCATAGAAATAGACAACTGGTGCCAGAGCCATTGCCTCAAGCTAAATGCCAAAAAGTGTACAGTCATCCCCTTTGGCAAAAACAAAGTGCCCACAAATTACCACATAGGTGGTAATCCATTAAGTACAGAAGAAGTAATTAGGGACCTGGGGACCCAAGCTGATAGCAGTCTCTCATTTGACAACCACATGGCCAAAGTGGTTAGAAAAACATTTTATATAGCCCACCTAATCATGAAGGGATTCACATCTAGATCAGGGGATGTCATTGTGCCTCTTTACTCATCCCTCATGAGGCCCATGAATGAGTACAATGCTCCTTTTGGGATGTACCTTACCAGACATCTGCAGCAACTGGAAAGACCCCAAAAGTACCTCACCAAGAGGATCAAAGGGCTCAAACAGATGCCATATGCTGCCTGGTTAAAGAAACTCCAGCTCTACTCAGTGGCATACCGCCTGCTCAGAGGCAATCTGTGCCTGACGTATAAAGCCATGTGCAACCCAGAATTAATGGACGTGCTGCACCTCAGAAAATCCAAATCCCATCAAGCTACGCGCTCGAGAGACTTGAACCTCAGCACTAAAATAAAAAGGACATGCTGGTGGGACAGATTCATAACCCAGAGACTCCCTTCACTCTAGAATAAAATCCCAGTCCAGGTTAGACAGAGTCCCTCATTGACTCTCTTCAAGAGGAATCTTGATGAGTGGATGGGAGATCATAGGTTTAACCCGGGTATCACTTCTGTGTCACTGTTAGACAGAGGCACAGTATACTAACCTCGAAAAAGGGCATAGCAAAATTAATTTAAAATGGGTGGCGAAAGCCAAACACACTCTGGCTAGGCTTATAAATGCCCTAAGGCAGATAGCCTAGTATGAACCTATGAACCTATGAACCTGACAACAAGCAGCAAGGGGAGCAGGACTTACCTCTTTAGATGATCCATGTTAAAGCATATTTCCAAATTTTACTGAGTCGGTTTTCACTCGATTATGATAGTATTATGACCTGACTATATTCTAGTCAACTATGAATAGAATCATGTGGGTATGTATGTTATTAAGCACTACAAAGGCATACAGAGTGATTTCATTCTGTCGATAACTGCTACATTGTGCAAATTTAATATCTCTAAATTCCATTCTTTGCCCAAAAGAAGTTAAATGATTAAAATAAATAGTTCTTATTGTTGCATTCTTTTTCAAAGAATGAGATAGCATGTGTGTGTGTGTGTGTGTGTGTGTGTGTGTGTGTGTGTGTGTGTGTGTGTGTGTGTGTGTGTGTGTGTGTGTGTGTGTGTGTGTGTGTGTGTGTGTGTGTCAGAGTTAATGTGTAAGTGCATGTGTGTAAGTGCATATGTCTTTTTGTTTTTTGATACGCAACACTGAAACAAGTACAGAAGCATGGAGGTAGGTTGCATTCACTGCTACATCCTTGGAAGTCTGCAATCTCTTTCATTTACTTGAGTATATCTATCACCTAGCACAAACTTCAATTAATATCCATCACAAATTATTGATGACTGATGCAGTCACACAATGACCTCTGCAGTCAGCCTCCAACTAAAGCATAATGAATAATCATCTTCATATGGCTTCTGCACTGCATTTATAATTATGCTTCAGCTAGTAGCTGGGTATGGAGGTGAGAAGAAGGTTGGCAGTTCAAGATTTACTAGTATTGAAGGATACCAGTTATCTGAGGCCAGTATTATGAAACTTTTAACTGTCAGATGTCAAGCTTTTATTTAACAACCCATTTTCATTTACAACAGATCCTGGTAGTGAAACACTTAAAATTATGGTGGAGAAATGCATTTGATAAAGGAGCTAGTACTTGCCTTGTTTCGCAATAAATTGTAGGACTAATACAGAAAGTGAGATGTCCATGGCAATATAGCCTGGCATCATCTTAAGTAAATTCAGTTATTAGAGAGCACCTGCGAATGACAGTATCGTTCCCCATATTTAATGATAGCCAGTTTGCAAGTGCTGGTTTTATTGGCTTTCATCAGTCTGATGTCATTTCTGCTATCCTATCTTTATTGCATCTGAAATGGAACCTCCCTACCTAACGGAAGTCCCACTTGTATGATGTGATTTAGACCAATTAGTCTACCTTATTATAAAGGTGATAAAATTCCAGTCATTTATTCATAAAAGATCTGTCAATGCAGATATATGATGTGAAAATAGTAATGTTTTGGTCATTTTCTTACTGACATTATGGCTGTGTGTGATACTTAAAATACTAGAAGTTTGAAAAGAGGTTGTTATGTTATTGTAACAGGAATCTATTTCCTTTGGGTTTACTCATCTTAAGTGTCACTTCACCCAACCAGAATTACTAAAGGTAATAGGATATTTCCTTTGAACTACCAATTCAGACATCACACTCAGTTAAGTTCATAGATTCATAGGTTTGGTGACCATATTCGTTAAGCCATTTACACCTGAATACTTATATAGCCTTAAAGTACTTTTCACCTAACACAGTAACACACTCCCACTGCCTTAATATCTAACCTCAGTAATACGCTTACACAGATCTTTTTCTCATTCTTACTCATCCTTATTTACTATGTAACTAAAATTCTTTTCCAGTACTCATTCCCACAGCCCTCTAACTGTAGCCTTCATGTTAAACAACAGCTTAGTACCAACTATAGGAAGACAGGTGCAGACCTATTTAAAACTATAGCAATGAATTCAAACAATTTATTACATACCCATAAAAACACCAGACAGCATTTACCTCTACCCAGCCCCCTCAAAGTTCTTTTTCTTCTGGATTAACAAAAAATAGTCTCAATAAAAATTAATTTCAGCCTATTTACACTCTGCGATGATACATATCCAAGTCCTGGCCCCTCTGAGCCAGATATCATCCAACCAACCAGGCATCCTTTCAGTAATCCCTTTGGTACTAACCAACCCACAACTTCTTCAGTATACCCCGATTTCTCAACCTAACCCCCTCGCCCCACTTTTCCCCTGGACTTAAACTCATCAATAAAAACATTTGTAGTCTCTCCTATAAAATGTCAGAATTCCATGCAAGGATCTCCACTCATAAACCTGGCATGTTATTATGAAACTGAGACTTGGCTTTAACCAGCTATCGAAGATGAACAAATTGTACCTCCCAGATATAACATTATCTGATCTGGCAGTTTAAGTGGGGAGTAGCTATACTATATGGTTATTCACTGGAACTATTCATATATCCTTACATAATGCCTAACTTATAAAAGAAGAAACACCAGTCACACTAAACCTCAAAAATATCTATGTTTTATTGTGTTCTACATCCAACCAAAAGCTATCCACTCCATAATAGAATATATGTTATCCTGGGCTGCAAAAAATATCATTCATGAATATATTATATTAAGTAACTTCAGTAGTAACTGGACAAACTTTAATCAAACCACTAATACTATCAACATATTTAACTTCAGCCAAATGATAAACTCATCCACTAGATTTAATAGAAATACTAATAAAACAATTCTTGACTGGATAATGACTGATGTTTCTAATAAGATCTGTAATACTGGCATCTTTTCAGACTTCCTTAGTGATCAAAACCTTACCTGTACCATTTGACTCTGAATGAAATCGCCAAACTTATCAGTTATAACGTAATTAGAAATTTAAAACATTTTAACTAATCCTCCTTCATTGCATTGCTTAAACTCATTAACTAATCCCCATTAAATACCTTGTCAAGAGATCAAGCAGTTGAACTCTTTAATTCTACCGTAAGACACTTGATGCTCATGTGCCACTGAGATGGAAGTGAGTCAAATCTAACCCAGCTCTGTGCTAAGTACTAATACTAAAAGCATTGTGAGACAAAGGTTTACGGCACTGAAATACAGGCATAATCACAAATTCCAATCTACTTATCAGACTTATAGACATCTGTGAAACCTCACCAAAAAATACATATACATTGACAAAAGGGTTCACTTCTCATACCTCCTAAACAATTATCTCTTTAACCCCCAAACCTGTTGGACAACCATACACAGACTCTTAAAACCTGGTAAAACAACACAACTGTATCAATTCACCAATGACACTGACCCTATAGATCCACAAAATTTTAACTGCCATTTCATACATTTGGCAAAATCCCTTTAATCCAATAACTCTGATAACTGCACTAATGTTCAGCAACTAATAAAAAATTATACACAAGCATTCTCACTGGAACCAATTCCTACCAAACTAATCCAGTGACTCTTAGCTAAACTGAAGTCTATAACCCTGGCAGCTGAGCAATTCCTTGCTGGGTACTCAAAACTAGTCCCTAAAACTATAGCCTGCCCAGCTTTCATACCTCCCAGTTGATCCATCTGTGAATCCTATGTTCCAATACTACGTGAAAAAAAATCATTCTTCCTTTGCAAAACAAAGGGAAATCAACAAAATTTTCTAACTATAATCAAAGAGCCATACTCTTACCACTGTCCAAAATCTTGGAACAATGTTTTTGTCTCAAATACTGAAATATATTCTAACAAATAAACTACTTTCACCTATGCAGCATGAACTTCAATCTTCACATGGTACAGCTACAGCTCTTTTGTCCTATAATAAAACAATCAACCAACTTAGGAAGAAAGGTATGTTAATCTCATTTCTTTCATCCTTTCAAAGGCACTTCTTACTGTTTCCAATTCAAAATTACTTCACACATTTGCTAAATTTGATCTCTTGGCTCATATTCTCTCCTGGTTCAAAGACTAGCTCTCAGACAGAACACATTGTTTTGAATGGCAGGCTTCTTTCTCATCCTTCCTAGACATCCACATTGCAATACCCCATACCTCAATTGTAGGCCCTCTTCTTTGCAACATTTCTTAAACTCCATATTGCAACCAGTCAAAAAAAAACTCATACAATATGCAGGCAACTCTACTTTAATCCACTCTGCATCTGACATGACTACCTTAGTGACTATTACCCAAGAATCCTATTCTTTCATTAAAGCTGCCATCAGTGAGTCTCATCTACTCCAGAACCCTCCCCTCCCTCCAAAATCAAAATCTTCATTTTTTTCTATCCAAAGTTTATCACAACCAAAAAAAGGTGTTCAAAATGTCATTTGGACAAAACACCACAGTGGGAGAAGTATCCAACACAAAACTATTGAGCGTTGCTATTGATGAGAAATAAGGTTTGAAATATGTATTCAAAATATGATTAAAAAAACACAGGCAGAAGTAGTTCTCCTGTCGTATCCTGCATTCTAGAAAAGAAAATACTACCCCATCATTTCTCATAACAATTGTTATTTATGTGTTACCAGTTTTCACTAATATCAACTTTTCCATCTTGCTGAAACTGGAATAATCTTATGACAAAATAGAAAAGTTTGCAGCCAACCTACCTAATAAAACATATTACTACATAGATGTCTTTCAGCTAAAATGGATGGAATTTCCAAACTTCCTAAAGTACAATCAACTCAAACTAGCTCATAGCATCCTTCATTATCCCGATAAATGTCCAACTGTGAATGCCATTATTATTTGTTAAACTTCTCCCAGATCTGTAAGAATTATGAACACATTCCTGACCTAAACTCATAAAATAAACAACAAACATGGTGCAGCCCTGTATTCTGCCTGTGAGCATTAGACAAAATACAAACCTAAACCTCTTGAATTGTAAGTTGTAGAATCACTTCCTTAACAGCAAATTATGCCCCTGCCTCCCCAACCCAGGTCTAAATACACAAAATGAGTTCCACCAATATGTTAATAATCTTTTATTCTCCTCCAAGTCCCCTTCTTTGCTGAATTCTAACCAAATAAGTTATTCTATTATCCAAGAAACTATTAAATTACTCCTACCCTAAATCTTCTCAGCTGGATACAACCCTTTAAGGCATTTCACTGTTCCAAAATGGTATTTTATAAATCTGATCATCTTTTCAGTTGTTGGTAATATGGTGTATTCTGCAACATCATTTATACTTCTGCCACTACTTGAAATGCAAATATTTAAATGATATACTTTACAGCACTGTGGTTACACTATGCCTACAGCTGATTAAACTGCAAATACCAGAATTGTATTTTTCTGTCCTTGGAATTTATCTGCACATATTATTCTTATGCATTTATATCTTTGTAAAACATTGTAAAAAGTGAAACTCTGTAATTACACAGAGTGATTTTTCTGGAATTTTTTCTCCCTAGGACTATCCTAAAACTGGCTCCTATAGCCCAGTTGAACTTTCCGATTAATCAAATGCTAATAAATAAATGTTCTAGGCCTATTGGCCATTGGTGGGCTTGATGTCGAAGATTCCATGTTAGAACTTATAGGAGCCAGTATAGGTATTCAATATAAAGTTGAAAGCATGGGTTGATGGGATGACTTTTATTGAGAGGGTAAGATTATTCCAAGGGCATAGGATTTCTTGACATATGAAGGTTCCGAGACCAACAGAATGAGAATATCTTCTATAGCCTGCATTGTTCCAGCTTCTCCTCATTTCTTTGAGCCAGAATTCCCCAAAGGGATGAATGCTTATGGTAGGCAAACTGGAGTCTTTATGTACTGCAAAGAAAGAAGTGTATGTATGTGCTTTCACATAAACAGTAGTACGGCATACACCTAAAACCATCAGCTATTAGAAAAAAAAGTATTTTGGTATTTCTGTACATCTATCTATTTATTTATTGACATTTGATTACCTAGAAAGTCTGACTGGGTAGGTGCACATTTTCAGTGAAGGCCCAGGGTAAAAACCTCCAAAGTATTACAAAAGCATCTTAAGAACAATAATTTCACAATCTTCAAAAATAACAAACACATCAGCATGAACTGACATTGGCATCAGTTACTTGTCTCTGTAAAAGTTTTAAAAATGGAACAAATAAACTATTTTGATTTAGGTAATGATCTATAACTAAGCATACAACACATAAGACAGTACATCTTAAACAGAATGGAGAGAATGCAATTAACAATCAGACAAAATGTACTTACATTTATAGAACACTGGTCTTTTCAACAACACATGCTGTTCATGGAAAAGGTTACTTATCAAATATCTATAAAATAATTAAGAAAAAGAAATTACATCATACAGAAAATCTTTGGGACTGCTATAAAACAATAAATAATGAAATGCCAAATGACAATGACAAGAAAATAAAGCTTTTCTCCACAAAGCAAACATCTTGTTCATTGCAATGGAAACTGTTCACATGAACAGAACCCACACTGTGAAAGTAGCAGACTCCAAATCCGACTTCAGACCAGTGACAAGTGGAGTACAACAGGGTTCAGTCCTGGGTCCTCTCCTGTTTGTTATCTACTTTTCTGAAGTACAGGCTAACACAGAAGGTCTTTGGCTAATGAAGTTCGCAGATGACTGCAAACTAGGAGCCATATTCAAAACTCCTAATGATGTGGACATCCTACAAAAGGGCCTCATGGAGACAGATGCCTGGTGTCAAAGCCATGGCCTCAAGTTCAATACCAAAAAGTGCATTGTCATCTCCTTTGGTAAAAACTCTGTACCCATGAGCTACCACATAGGTGGTAGTCTACTTAACACAGGAAGTGTGATAAGAGACATTGCGACACGGGTGGACAGTAGTCTCTCCTTTGATAATCACATCACCACAGTAGTCAGGAAATCCTTCTACATTGCACACCTCATCACAAAAGGTTTCTCATCTAGGAAAAAAGAGGTCATTGTTCCCCTCTACTTGTCACTCATTAGACCCATTACAGAGTACAACGCCCCTTTTGGTATATACCTCACAAGACATCTACAACAACTGGAAAGGTCACAGAAATACCTCACAAAGAAGATTACTGGCCTCACACAGATGCCCTACTCAAACCGTCTCAAAAAACTCTAGCTTTACTCCATCCCATATTGCCTACTCAGAGGCGATCTCTGCCTAACATACAAAACTATGTCAAACCCAGAGCTATTGGACATGCTCCACTTAAAGAAATCCCAATCCCCTCAAGCTACACGCTCTAGGGACCTAAAATTGTCACCACAATAATTAGAACATGCTGGGGGGATAGATTCCTGTCCCAGTGGCTTCCCATACTCTGGAACAAACTACCTATCTATATCAAACAAAGCTCCTCATTAGCACTCTTCAAGAAAAATTTTGATGATTGGATGGGAAATAGGAAATTCACCCCAGGGATCACCTCTGTGGCTCTGCTTGACAGGGGCACAGGAAAATAATTTTATTGGGTGGTGAAAGCCAGGGTACCTTTTTGGCTAGGCTTATATAGGCCCAAGGGCCAATAGCCTAGTACCTACCTATGAACCTATGAAACTATGAAAATTTATTTATAGGTCCTTTATAACATCATATAAAATAGAAATTATGTTTAATCAAAATATAAGATGTTGGAGATCTAAAAGGAACTTGAGAGCAGACTGGAGGCATATGTTTTATGATTGTCATTTACTTAAACCATTTTGGGATAAAGTTAATTGTTTCTTGTAAACGTTTTTAATGTTAATTTCTATTTGTCTAAATATTTGATTTTGTTTAATGCTTCCATGTCCTAATGTGTTGTTAGATCCAAGTTTTCACTTTTATGGTCATTACTGGCTATAACACGCTAAACTATTACTACAAATTGGAAAAGGGAAACTTCACCCACATTTAAAGAATTCAGAAACATCGAAAAAAACACATCTTGTTATATCTTATGGAAGAAAGTGAATGGAATAATGGAGAGAGATGAATGTAATACCTCATGAAATAAAGTTTTAAATGAAAAATGTATAATATCTACTTAGATACATATGCAAATAGTTTGTTTAGATGTTATAGTTGTTGACTGTATGTAGTTATTAACCTGTATAAATTATGTTTTATATTGCGAAGTTATGAAAATGCATTCATTTTATAAAATCAATAAAAACATTAAAGCAAAAAAAAACATAAATAAGATAGGTGGTATCTCAACTGACCCCTCAAATTTTAGGGCAATTGCCATTTTATCTTCCTTGTCAAAAATTCTAGAAAAATGCATTCATAAACAGTTTCTTGATTACCTTCTGCTAGAAAATCTCTTTACCCCTACACAGCATGGTTTTTGCCCAAAACACAGTACAGCTACTGCGCTGACATTCTTCACAAAATCTATTGCTAACTCTCATGACAATAATAAGTTGGTTCCTGTCTATTTCTGGACCTATACAAAGCCTTTGATACTTTCTCCCACAGACTACTTCTATCCAAGCTAACTACCTTTAATGTCTCCAACGTTGTACTTTCTTGGTTCTCCAGCTACCTCTCCAACAGATTCCAAGCAGTTAAATGGAAATCTAATTTCTCCCCCTTCTTACCTTTTCAAACAGGGGTATCTCAAGGCTCCATCCCTGGGCCTCTATTATTTAATATCTTCATTAATGCCCTCCAATTTTTCTCTCCACTCAATTCAGTCATCATATCTCTCAACCTTCCATCGCCAAAATGAGGAACACTCACCTTCATAATGTGGAACAAATGGGCAAAATGTGGAACACATACTAATGGCTTACTAACAACTTCAACTAGGAAGGTCATAGGATGATTAAAATATGCTGGTTTTACATATAAAGAAGATCCTTTAATGAATTAATATGATTAATTTCTATTTACCATGGATTTCACTTAAAAAAATCCTAACACTGAATGTGTGACAGACTCTTTCAATGTGGAACTTTGAGGAATTTCGAGGAACATGAACTTTTTAAGACCCCAAATGAGGTACGTTCCTCGTAATGAGGTACACTTGAGAGGTATGTCAGTCATACAATATGCTGATGATTCCACAATCATCTCCTGCTCAGACAATATCTCCCATCTTCGCACCCTCACCCAAGAGTCTCTGCACTCAATCGAAAAATGGCTAACATCCAGCCAACTTCTATTTAACCCTAAGAAAACTAAGCTTCTTCTATTTCTCCCTAAATCTCTCCAATATCACAAAGCTACCTTTACTCTCTCCTCCCTAAATAACACTATCATCTCTGTTCAACCTCATACTAAACTTCTAGATGTTATTATCGATGACCAGCTAAAGTTCAATCTCCTTATTCAGCACTGCATTAAAAAAATCATCAAAAGTTAGGCCTGCTATATAGACATAAGAAATTCCTCACAGATGCTTCTAGGCTCTCCCTTGCACAAGCCTTTCTACTCCCCACCATACTGTATGCCGCCCCTATTCTTACTCAACTCCAGTCCAACCTTATGTCTAAATTGCAACTCATAATAAAATTGCAAGATTTGCCTTCCATCTCCCTTACCGCTCTCATCACTACCTAGCCTTGAAAAACCTGCAGTGGCTGGAATTTCAGTATCAAATCCTACTACCCAGCTTCTCCTGACTCATTCTGTCTTACATGAACCCTCCTTCTGCCCCTCTCTCTCTCTCTTCCCTCATCCATCACTACAGTCCCAACTATGCCCTCTGTAGCTCAACATTTTCTGTATGTATATGTGCTGAAAAAAATATTGGCAAACTCTTCTACAGTTACTCCATGGCAACACCTAGAATAAACTACCACTTATTGTTATATTGATCCTGAATCCAAACTCTTTTAAAACAGCTTTAAAGGATACCCTTCGTAAATCATGGTCATGCCTGTGCAATCACCCAAATTAATCTTATCTTCCCCTCCTCTTATACTCGCCTAATACTCCTGCAGCAACCATTTCTGCTGTCGCCGATATATTCTATAATAGTATTTGTCTCATCCTACAGCTTTGCAGACTTGGATAGTGACTTGTGCCTTGGAATTATCTCCTGTATATAGTGTATATTTATAATTTATATGTTCACTTTATTTTTTGTATGCGTGTGACCAATATTTTTTTGTTTGTTTTTTTTGTTAATACTGTATGGTACTTTTGAACCTCAATATGTTTTAAGTCACTCTACATGCTCTAGCAAGTGTTTTTTTCTCTGACTAGTTGTCATATTTAGTTAACACTAAACCTTATTGTTTCACTCTGTCATTGGTTTACTTTTGTTACATGTAATACTTCAAGCTTTTCTCCTCGGGCCTCTGCTAAAAAAGGGCTTCTGTCCAGTCGGACTAACCCAGTTAACAAATGTCAAATAAATAAATAAACAATACAAACATCTACAGTTTAAATAATTATATCAAATAAGACATAATGCATTTTATTCTCCCTGTAACTGCCCTGGCTGCTGTGTCCCTGGTCGCAGAGGGTTAGTGCTTATCTCTCTACCTTCTATCCTATACTAAGGGACATGCTTGATCTTTCAGGACCCCTCTCTGCTTTTTTTGTCACAACCATCCCAACGTCTGGCCAAGGAAATCTGTTGCCCCTGCACATATATTGTGTTCCCAGCTTCCAAAAGGACTAAGAAACTCTCTACCTTCTATCCTATACTAAGGGACCTGCTTGATCTTTCAGGACCCCTCTCTGCTTTTTTTGTCACAACCATCCCAGTGTCTGGCCAAGGAAATCTGTTGCCCCTGCACATATATTGTGTTCCCAGCTTCCAAACGTACTAAGAAACTCTCTACATTCTATCCTATACTAAGGGACCTGCTTGATCTTTCAGGACCCCTCTCTGCTTTTTTTTGTCACAGTCATCCCAACGTCTGGCCAAGGAAATCTGTTGCCCCTGCACATATATTGTGTTCCCAGCTTCCAAAAGGACTAAGAAAGTATGTTCCACCTTGGACCTACCTATTAAACTGCATTATATATTTATTTATAACTATCTAGCAACAAGAAAAACTAAGCTAGCGAGCAGGGAAACCAGCAGCAAATATTTTCTCCTCTACACCCCAATAGCAATTTGCCTTTTTTCACCCCCTTACCTTTTATATGTAACTCCTTTTTCTAGCTGTATCTAATACTGTTACCTTCATCTACTATACTTTCTGCCCACTAGGTGGCACCAAATTCCAATCTAGAGTTACACCTTGTACTCCGCATTCCCAACTATCTATTCTTAATACTTTTATAGCTCTTATACCTTGATGAGCTGAAAATCTTTTTGCTACTTTCACTCTACTAGTACCTTTTCTTCTCCCCACTATCTAGCTGTACTCTGTTTTTCTTCCCTTTATTCCACAATCACTCACTACCTCTCTCCTGCATTGCCACACTCTACTCACCCAGTGACACCTAAGGAGTCTGCGGCTCCCTGATTGTCTCTGTAGAATCTCACTTGCCTTCTGTAACCCACTCCGTTCGCCCTGCGGGCTCACTCCACTCCCCTACCCTACCCCAATTCCCACACACCCCCAGTGGTCCTACCTTTATACTTACCAAGCCACTCCCTCTAACTACTATCAAATAATCTTTCACCACTCTTTACAGACCTACCACTTACACAGTGACTCACATACTGATAATCACTCTCCCTTACCTCTTTCACACCTATTTAGTCCACACCCGCATTTACTCCAACCTCCTAATTCCCTATTACATTTTATCATCTCCTTTACCATGCCCTTTACTTATTCACTCATTTACATTAAACTACCACTCCTACTTTTACTATTATCTATCCTCTCTATTCCCTATACTCTCACTCATTACGAAAACCTACAATTCTCATCTTCTCACCAATCCCTTAAACAAACATTAATAATAAATCTTGAAATCCTTAGCCATTCTAACATAATATCCACCACATCCTATCTATCACCTAAATACCACAGAGTAGCCCATTTTACATTTACACATTTTAGGAAAGTGCAATTTAACTACACTAAACCACTGAAGCATCCATATAGTCCTCTCAAATATCCTCTCCTTCATGGGGACATTCATCCCAACCCAGGACCTTATAACAACACCCTAAGACAGCTCGCCCCCCCCTTCACTCCCACTAATTCACTACTCATAGCTCATCTCAATATAAGGAGTGTTAACAATAAAGTAAGCCAACTGCACGCTCTACTAGATACTCACTCTTTTGATATCCTATGCTTAACTGAAACCTGGCTTAAACCTATTACAAAAGACACTGAAATACTCCCACCTGGTTATAACATCCTGAGGTTAGACCGAACTACCAAAAAGGGTGGTGGGGTAGCAATATTGCACAAATCTCATTTACAGGTCACATCCATACAGGTACAACCCCCTCTAGAAACCAATGTGGAAATTTTTATTGCCAAGCTCCAGCTCAATAATACTAAATCTATTAACATAATATGCTCCTATCTACCCCCAGGCAATAACATTAGCATCATAGAAAGTATCCTCTGCTGGCTTTCTATATCCTTCCCTCAAGAAACCATAGTACTCAGTGATTTTAATATAGACTGGAACTCCTGTACCACTCTAGAACCCACAACCCATATAAACCTCTACGGCTTCTCTCAAACTATTACCACCCCCACTAGAATCCATAAACCCACCAGCAAAGAAAGTATATTAGACTGGATCTTAATAAACTGCCAATCTCTCTCTTACAAAGTAGGTGTCCTTCCTGATGATATTAGTGACCACTCACTAACCTACCTATCTAGACAAAAATCCTATATTCCAAATCAACCTACCTTTAAAATCACCCACAACAAAAAAAAATTTAATCCAGTCAATTTTCAGGCTGAGCTTCAAGCCTGTGACTGGTCACCCTTAAGGCACCTGCCAATTGATGAAGCAGTATCCCATTTTAACTCCAAATTCCTATAAATTTTAGAATTCCATGCCCCCTCACGATCCATAAGAACTAGATGCAAAACAGCCCCATGGCTCACTAAAGAAACCAGACAACAAATCCTACAAAGAAATAAAATCTGGTCCAAATGGAGAAACACCAAAGACCCAATTGATCAGCAGCACTTTAGACAACTAAGAAATTCCACCAAAAAATCAATACTTCAGGATAAAAAAAAATATTTCTTCAAACTCCAACAAAATCACCATAGTCAACCCAAAGCTTCTGGTCAGGCATAAATAAACTCTTACATCCAGGACACTCCAAAACACCCACCCCATCTGGTCTTTACCAAAACTCTCCAAATGAGATTGCTGATGCTTTCAACAGCTTTTTTACTGAAACTGTCCAATCTCTAGCTAACTCCCTACCACCTCTCATCCCTACCCTATCGTCCTCCCCCACTACCTTACCACCTACCTTTCACTTAAAACATATTCCTACAGCCCTCATCTATACTCTGCTTCATAAACTCAAACCTTGTACACCCTCAGCTGATCTCCTACCACCTGAATACCTTCAAACTGCTGCTAAAGCTCTTGCCTATCCCATCTCTATTCTAATTAATAGAATCATAACTGAAGGCTCCATTCCTTCACTATGGAAAATCTCTCACATAATCCCACTTCACAAAGGACGGAACTCAACTGAACTCTCCAACTTTCTGCCCATAGCCCTACTATCACCACTAGCCAAAGTTATGGAAAAATGTATCCACCAACAAATTCTTGACCACATTCTCCAATATAACCTTCTAGCTGACTGTCAACATGGTTTTAGACCATTCCACAGTACCACCACTGCTCTCCTATCCTTTACAGACTGTATTAATAAACATCATAACAATAATATGCTCTCCTCTGCTCTGTTCATTGATCTCTCTAAAGCTTTTGATATGGTCAACCATCAATTACTACTCAATACACTCGACTCATTCTCACTTGACACACAGACATTACAGTGGTTTAAATCCTATATGCACAATAGACAGCAAGCTGTCCTTTGGGATAATAACCTATCCAAACATCTCCCTATTACCCTTGGTGTCCCACAGGGCTCTGTCCTGGGACCTCTACTCTTCTTCATATTCATTAACGACCTTCCTACTAATCTACCTCTACCTACCTGCATACAATACACAGATGACTCCACTTTGATTTGTAAAGAAACCACTTTATCTGAACTCCATGCCATCACCCAATCATAGTTTCATAGTTTCATAGTTTAGTACTAGGCTATCTGCCCTGGGGCATTTATAAGCCTAGCCATAGTGATGTGACTTTCGCCACCCCATGTAATGGTACAAAAGTGTACAGAATAGATTTAGAATACTGTGCCTCTGTCTAGTAGTGACACAGTGAAGACCCCCTTACATAATAGAATTAGTTTACTGTGCTTCTGTCTAGTAGTGACACAGAGATGACCCCTGGGTAAACCTACGATCTCCCATCCACTCGTCAAGATTTCTCTTGAAGAGAGTCAGTGAGGGGCTCTGGCTAACATGAACTGGGATTCTTTTCCAGAGTATGGGAAGCCTCTGAGTTATGAATCTGTCCCTCCAACGTGTCCTATTCATATTTGTGCTGAGGTTCAAATCTTTAGCTCTCGTGGTTCTGATGGATTTGGATTTTTTGAGGTGGAGCATGTCCATCAATTCCTGATTGGACATGGCCTTGTACGTCATCCATAGATCACCTCTGAGTAGGCGGTATGCTACTGAATAGAGTTGGAGTTTCTTTAGTCTGGCAGCATATGACATATGTTGGAGACCCTTGATCCTCTTGGTGAGGTACTTTTGGGGTCTCTCTAGCTGTTGCAAGTGCTGGGTGAGGTACATACCAAATGGGGCATTGTACTCAATCATGGGCCTGATAAGGGAGGAGTACAGGGGCACAATGACCTCCTTTGATCTGGATGTGAATCCCTTCATGATAAGGTGGGCAAGGTAGAAAGTCTTTCTAACCACTTTGGCAACGTGGGTGTCAAATGAGAGGTCACTATCGACTTGGGTCCCCAGGTCTCTGATTACTTTTTCCATACTCAGTGGGTTACCGCCTATGTGATAATTTGTGGGCACTTTGTTTTTCCCAAAGGGGATGACAATACATTTTTTGGCATTTAGTTTAAGGCCATGACTCCGGCACCAGTTGTCCGTTTCAGTGAGGCCTTTCTGTAGGATGTATGTGTCAGCTGGTGTATCGACTATGGCGCCTAGTTTGCAGTCATCTGCGAACTTTGTCAGCCACAACCCTCCCATGTTTGCTTTCAAATCTGAGAAATAAATGCCGAACAAGAGGGGTCCCAGGACAGAGCCCTGTGGGACACCACTTGTCACTGGCTTTAAGTCTGACATGGCTCCAGTGATTTTGACTTTATGGGTTCTATCCTTTAGCCAGTTTGCAACCCATCTTGTGACATATGGATTTACATTTAAGCTGTTGAGCTTGTCTATGATGCCTGAATGGGGTATTGTGTCGAAAGCTTTAGCCAAGTCCAAGTAGGCTGTATGGACTGCTTTGCCCTCGTCAATGGCTCTAGTGACTGTTTCGAAAAAGTCAACCAGGTTCAAAAGGCAGGATCTGCCCTTTACAAAGCCAAACTGGGTGGGATCAAGTGTCTGTAAGTCCCCAATGTCTCTGTTTATGAGATCCGTAATGATTCTTTCCATAACTTTGCAGACCAGGCTGGTTAAGCTTATGGGGCGGTAGTTACCAGGGTCTGTAGAGGTGCCTACTTTGTGGAGTGGGACTACTTTTGCTGTATGCCAGTGTTCAGGTACATATCCTGTAGTAAGGCTAAGGTTAAATAGCATTTTTATGTGCGGGTTTAGCTCTTCTTGGAGTTCACATAGCACGCAACCCGGGATACCGTCAGGTCCCATTGATTCTGTGTTTTTAGCTTTGCTGAGGGCGGTTTTCACCTGGACATCTGAGATGACAGGGAGGTTACATTCAGCTGGGATAAGTATTTCTTCTTTTGGGAGTGAGGGAGGGGAGAAATTTGCACTGAACCTGTCTGCCAGAATGTTGGCAATATCTGTGGGTTCAGTGTATTTTTTGTCATTGTGAACTAACTCTGAGCATATCTGAGGGTTTCCACCCAGGTTTCTAACATAGCAGAAGAAGGCCTTGTGGTTATCTTTACTGTCCATAGCGATTTTTCTCTCAAAGTTGGCCTTGGATGTTTTTATGAGAGAACATAGCTTTCTTTATGGGATTTTGCTCTGTCATGCAGTAGCTTCCTTCTTTTGTTATACAATTTGTTTATGGCTGGGGTCCACCAGACAGGATGCCTACCCTTGGTGGAGAGGGTCTTGGTTTTATTTGGGATTGCATGATCCATGTATTCTTGGAGATGTCTGTAGAAAGCATTTGTGAAGGATTCAGCATTGTGGGATGTGGTTTCCACTGGCCCAGTGGGCTTAAAGGATACCATCTCAGTTTTAAGAAGTGTAAAGTCGGCTTTTGAGAAGTTGTCCACTGTAGTTTTTTGTGTTGGGGGTGGAGGTGGGATATGTATATCCAGGGTGATTAGTTTGTGGTCAGATCTCACTAGTGAGGGGTATACTTCCGGTGTGGAGCACTTTGTCCCCATGTTTTGATGATCAGGTCTAGTATATTATCTTCCCTTGTGGGAGAGGTGACTAGCTGTTCCATTGCATTTGAATTTATGAATTCCAGGAACCTTTGGGCTAGGGTGTTTGGATTAGAATAATGCACCCAGTCTATGTTAGGGTAGTTGAAGTCTCCCAATATGATGGTGTTTGGTGAGACATTCATATCCTCCAATGTCTTCAGGAAGGCTGAATGGGGTTCCTGAGATTGGAAGGGTGGTCTGTAACATGCTACCAGTTGTATAGCAGTTTTGCTTACGGTTAATTGCACCTGGATGGTCTCTGATGCTTCATGTGTTGCCACTAACCTGGAGGTGTGGGTGTCCTTGATGAATATAGACACTCTCCCTCCCTTTTTGGTTTTGCCTGAGTTTTGGGGCCGAAAAGCATGATACGAGGTATAGCCTGGTAGCGCTGGGGTGCTCTCAGGAGCCTTGAACCAGGTTTCAGTTACTGCACAGACATCGATGTTCTCCATACTGCGGAGTGCTTCGAGAGCCTGCATCTTGAGATTTAGACTTCTGGCGTTGACCATTTTTGTTTTCTAAGGAAGTGGGTTTGTCTTTTGAGCCTTGCCTAAAAAAGGCACTATTGGGGTGGCAAGAGCCTTAGCCAATATCCGGAAGCCCAGTGGTGACAGATGCAAGCCGTCCCTTGCGAAGCAGCGTGGCTTGTCCAGCATGTCATCCCAAGCAGACAGACATTGGATCCCCCTAGAATGACACCAGTAATTGAGCCAATTATTAAAGCTGATCATCTTGTCTTTGTATTGTGGCATCATTCTTGGTGAGGGCAAGATGCTGCTCAGGGTCAGGGTCCTACCAGCCTGGGCAACATAATCAGAGAGCTCCTCTATGTCTTTTCATGTAGT
Source organism: Protopterus annectens (assembly GCF_019279795.1). NCBI lineage: Eukaryota > Metazoa > Chordata > Ceratodontiformes > Protopteridae > Protopterus > Protopterus annectens. The sequence continues at coordinate 332,325,449 of NC_056735.1, forward strand.
CCAGGGAGGTACTTCTCAGGTCATTCACGCCGGCATGGACAATGACAGAGTCATATTTGTACTTGCTTTGGAGTGACCTGAGTGCGTGTGTTATGTGGCGGATCCTAGCTCCCGATAGGCAGCTCACCATTACCCTCTCCTTGTTCAGCCTGGTAAGCGGAACATCAGTGTGTCTGACTATAGAGTCTCCTATTACTAGTGTATCAGGCATGGTGTTTGGCCTTAAGGGCTGTGATTGTTTGACACACTGATTTATTGAAGTATGTGTTGCATGTGTTATGTTTTGAGGTGGTGGATTTTTGGGTGTCTGCTTTGGAGCCTCTGTTGTTTTGGTAAGTTTTTTGTTAGAGCTTCTGAGTATGTCTTTGTGTTATTATGTGTTTGGTTTGCAGTTGTGGTAGGTCTTTGTGGGACTGGGTTTGCTGTGTGTGTGGTTACCTTCTCCTCCTGTCTGGTCTTGCCAGTCCTGAATTGAGAGAGTTCAGCCTCCAGTTTGGCTATATAGTTGCATCTCTCACATGTATTTGTGTTTGTTGGGAGGAGGAGAGGGTTATCTGTGTACATGTGACAATTGTAGCATTGTCTCAAGATTCCCAGATTAACCAGCTGAACCGGAGAGGATGCTAGTAATCTACCACTCGACATGCTAGAATATTATAAGGGAGTGCTGTGCCTTTAAGGGAAGTGGGTACTCACAGAGGTGATAGGTGGATGTAGTGCTTACTTTAGTTAGAGAGTGCTTACTTAAAAGAGAGGTTTTGAGAACAAGTGCTAGGCTTATAATAAAGCGAGTAGAATGATTATTATAAGAGTAGAGCTTTCTTAAGGGAAAATTTGAAGAGCAGACTTCACAGAGCCAGAAAAAGTTTAACTTTGTTTAACCAGTGCTGCGATATGTGCACAATCCCGCAAAGCCGCGCAAACGTGGATTTTAAACAGGGAACTTCAAAAGAGCTAGAAATGGTCCAAAACAACCAATTACTACAAGCTCTTGTGCTGAGGTCACTCCTTCAGGGACAGATAGGCTGCTCAAGGCTCCCCACTCCCACTGGTGAGCAAAGAAACTTCCTTCTATCCAAGTAAGGCAATGGACAACACAGGAACTACACCACAGCCCAGAATACAGCAAAGCCTGTATACTGGTCTAAACTAGTCGAGAGAGGTGGGAAAACAAGGTTTTTTTTGGGTTTTTTTTTTTTTGTTTTTGAGATAGAAAGCACACAGAAATGCAGGAAACAGTAATAAATCAGTTACACAGGCTAGCACACTTTAGTGGGCAGCCTCAACAGTTAAATTTAACAAACAAACAAAAACTTTCGACCAATTTTTGACTAAATGTAACTTTAAGTGCAGATAATATATAATGCAACAAACAGCTAAAAAAACAGTTTAAGCTTCTTCAAAGTAGGCAAGAGAAGGTATGTTAGGTAAAAAACAGCAAAAAATACTTAAATCAGGAAAGTAGTCGCTTTTCTCAGTTCTCTGCTGCTAGGACCACGAGGAGCTGTTTCTGAGTAGTATGGCCTAAAAGACCTCTGGCAGTCTCGAACACCAGACCATTGACACAATAGACTGCATGAATTACCACTAAGCCACAGCAGATATACAGTATTCAACCAAGTAGAAAACTGGTTCCAACAACATCATCTCCTCCTTAACGCGAAAAAACACAAACTATTATTATTTACTCCAACTAACAAATCCACCCCACTAGACTTCTCTATTACCTCCATCCATGGTACAGTCATTGCTCCTGACACAACTACAAAACTTTTATGGGGTATTGATTGACCACAACCTCAACTTTGACGCTCATATTAATGCCACCATCAAAACTGTAAACAGAAATCTTGGATCCTTATATAAGATAAAACATTTTCTTACACCAGAAGCCAGAACTACTATTGCCCAGACCCATCTGATCTCCACTCTCTAGTATGCCTCCCCAGTTTATACTAATCTTTCCAAAAGCAACCTAAACAAACTGTCTACTTCTTATAACAATATTGCCAGGTTTGCTACTGGTTCCTCGTTTAGAACACATCACTGTCTAAACCTAAAACTTCTAGGATGGCTTGACCTAAATAACCAGCTAAAATGTCAACAACTCTCCATTACTCATAAAATACTATACCAGCCTAGTAATACTCCTATTCTCAGTAGCCTCATCTCCCCGTACACAAACCTTTCTAACCTTCGCTCAGCAAATAAACTACTGGTTACCACCCATAAACCCCACAACAAAGCAGGTGATTCTCTTTTCTCTAATTCTGTGGGGAAGATTTGGAACAAACTTCCCACTAAACTTACATCTCTTTCATCATTACCTCTCTTTAAAAATCAACTAAAAATTCACTTAAAAACACAATGGCTTTGTCCTTGTACTAACCCTGACTAACCCCTCTCCCCACCATAACCTTTTCTATATATCTCCTCCTTAACTCACTTTGAAGTATTTAGCAATTTCATCACTCTTCCCTGAGCTAGTATCTTATTCCCATCATATTATCACTGAGCATGCTCCTTTCTACATATTCCTTCCTCAGTGAACTCTTATCTTCCCACCTCATACATAAACCAATCTGTTTCTTACACTATGACTCTAATTACTTCCTCATGTACTTATCCTCCATGATTTCTCCTACTTCCCTGTGTTATACACCTTTCATAACCTTTTTATACACCCTTCATAACCTTTTTATATAATTTCTAAGGCACATTCATGCCCATTTTACTAATATTGAATGATCTATCTCTTTCCCTTGGTCATAATACTGTATTTTACCTTATTAAACCCAGTACTCAAAATCTGCATATTTTTAGTTCTGTATAACTTAAGTTGATGAAGAAATTCTTATTTACTTTACATATTGCATGTATCGTTTTTGTATTGTCTTGATTTTATCTAGTTTAAAAGTGGAGCTTTTCTCCCAGGGCCTCTACTGAAAATGGACATGTATCCAGTTAGACTAGCCCGGTCAACAAATGTAAAATAAATAAAATAAAATAAAAAAACATTGGTTAAAGATACAGATGATATGACAATGGCTTAATATTTGGAGAAATGTAGCCAGTTTAGAGAAATTAAAGGTAAGATAGTGTAATACAAACTGGAATTGCAACATGAAGTGGGAGAAAAGGAAAAGGGGGGTTATGGCATATTTGGTTTAAGAAAAAAAGTTGATTGATGTAAGGAAGTGCTTGAAGGGGGGTTACGAATGTTCAAGGTATGAATAAGTAATAATAAATGAAATAGATAAACTCTACTAAAATGGTAATGGAAGTAGGATCTTTAGAAAAGGGAAAGAACAAATTACTCAGAAATTACAGGAATTTGTGGGAACAATGTATGCAGAGTAGTGTTCAGGAGCAGGAGTGAAATTAAAGGGAAGGGTTGAATATGAACAGTTTATGCAATGTTGGAGTGAACGAAAATGGCAAAAGGGTTACTGCATAACAATAATAGAAATGTTAGCATGGTGTGTTTTCTTTATTATTGCTGCAATGTTCCTATGTCAATTTTTAATGTCCTGTTTAATTCTTCTTCTTTCAGCTTTTCCTGGTTAGGGGTTGCCACAGCGGATCACCTTGTCCACTCATGATTAGCAGTGGAGTTTTACAGTGTCGAGTTGCTAGCCCAACCTTCCACAGAAGGCACATACACGCACACACTCACACCTAGGGCCAATTTAGAGTGTCCAATCCACCTGCAGCATGTCTTTGGAACGTGGGAGGAAACTGGAGCACCCAGAGGAAACCCACGCGACCACAGAGAGGACATGCAGACTCCACACAGAAGGCACCCCAGCCAAGGATCGAACCGGAGAACCTCTTGCTGTGAGGCAGCAATGCTAACCACTGCACCACCATAGCCACCCAATGTCCTGTTTAATAACATGTTTAAAAAAATAAATTGTTAGCAAAAAGACATACGTTTCCTATATCTATTTCTCAAATTAGAAAATTTCATTATAAAGTAGCATAGTAGCTCATCTAGTACAAAATACCAAGCATTCACCTGTGTATACAACATAAGAAGTATCAGTACTTAATAAAATAGTTTGTTGCACAAAAAAGAAAAATCTCCATTATATTTAATAACACACAAAAAGATCTTAATTATTGGCCTCATACATAAAGGGATGAAGCCCTACATTGAATTTGACACAGGCAACCCATGTATAATTATTGGCACTAGCAATGGAGAGTTCAGGCTGCAGAAGATGGACTGGTGTAGCCAGTGCAGACTTACCCATTCTAGGGAGAGGAAGCTCTGCAGCACTACCTATATTTACCAGTCGGTGGCCAGTTGCTGTGGAAGATATTGGGCAGACTTAAGTTGTTAAGCTGTTGAGAGCACTGTTGAGTCAGGGATGTAGGCATGTATGGAAGTACATATGCCTCTTCCTGACCAGACAGCCATTTCAGAGGCTTCAGGCCTCCTAGAGATGAAGGGGTTGTCAGATAGGGGAATTGTACGATGCCAGCATCTGGTAAACTCCCTATTGCCTGACTCTCACCATTCTGGGAAATGAATTGGCCAATACCCCCCACAGACTTGAGTTAATTGTTGCAGAACTGCTGCCCAGTCCTGGGATGCCTGTCTCTCTTATTTGGAAAAAACAGATGAACCAATTGGAAGCAGGATGAGAAGCAATTTAGCAAATCCCATATCTAGAACAAAAAAAAACTACTCTCAAATAAGATAGTATGAAAGTTTGTTAGCCTTTAAAAAGAGTAAAAACGGTTATTTCTCTGCTATGACTACTAATAAAATCAGATAATACAGCAGTCAAGATAAATACTCTGGAAAATTGGTAAAGTCAATAACTTCCTAGTGGGGGTGGGAGAACAAACAGACAATAGCTTTCCTGCTACAGTGACTTGTCCTTCAAGCTCTAGTGTCTTATGCAATTGTACAGTCTACTTTGGGGAAGACACTTAAAATGATTTCCAAGCAGTACCATATTTGTTGTGATGTGGAAAAATGTGCAAATAATATTCCAAGCCAGTAGCTATATGCACATACACACACACACACACACACACACACACACACACACACACACACACATATATATATATATATATATATATATATATATACATACACACACACACACACACATATATATATATATATATATATATATATATATATATATATATATATATATGAGAGTGTGTGTGTGTGTGTGTGTGTATCTGTGTGTGTGTGTGTGTGTGTGTGTGTGTGTGTGTGTGTGTGTGTGTGTGTGTGTGTGTGTAATATATATATATATATATATATATATATATATATATATAGATATGTTTGTGTGTGTGTGTACATATATAGATATATATGCACACGCATATATATTAAAAATGGGTCTGCTTCAGATAATTGAAGTTTCAAAACTTTGAACATCATATGGCAGCGACCATATGATCAAAGTTTTGAAACTTTGAACATCTAATTAAAAAAAAATTCTGTTACATTTTTGCAAGCTCCCCTGCACCACCGCAGTCCCTGCTAAAAACATATATAAAAATTATTGGAATACGTCCATTGCTAAAAATACCATATAAATGGTTGGTAATGAGACTTAAATGATGATCTCTGCCTTTCTAGGTTAATTATTAATGATATAATGTGTATGTTGTGTGTATAATCAGACATGCATAGGGAATTCTAAGAAGGCCATAAGTGAGTATTACATACAAGATATTGCTATCGGCAAAATATTTTTTTTTTTGTTGTCTCGGCAATCATAAGATGAAGATAATATTTTCACAAAAGTAAGCAGTATAGCTAACAATAAAATCACAAAGAATACCAGAAATTAAGTAAGCAGGTAATATAAACATCCAGATTTTAGTCCCATACCTAAAAGTACTTTCATGTTACTTTTGTATTTCTTGAATATAAGAAAAAGGATATTATAGCTGCATCTGTCTACCTATCAATACTACGGTGTTAAAACAAGACAATAGAGGCACTTTGCCTATAAAATCATAAAATGCTTGTTTTTTTAAACAGAATGTGAATTAATATCTGAATGGTATAGGTTCTTCTTTAGGGCAGAAAAAATAACACACAGATTCTACAGTCCCTCATACCAATCCAAGTCTAATACCAAAATAAATTCAGACAGCTTCCTCTCACAGGGTTCTCAGCAGAATATCTCCTGGCTATGTTTGGCTGCTTCAGGTTGTCTCCTCTCTTCCACATATTTCCCAGGACCACTTTTCCAGGCTCAAAATCCATCTGCATTGACAGGACAATTTTACTGATCATTGGAACTATAACCCTCCTTCTTTATACATTACACTAACAAAGTAAGTGTTTGCTACCAGCATTGTTTAAAGGAGTGCCTCTACTTAATACAGAATGATATCTATTTTTTTATAGGAAAATGCAGCACTTTCCATAGAAAAGTGTTAGTGATATATTTACAGCACATCATTTTTAATGCATAACATCACAATATTATTTATAATATTTATAAAACATCAATTTGTATACATTCTAGGGCAAGACTCACAGCACTATGCTGCAATACACATTGCGCTAGAAGAGTAACAATTTACTTACCATAAAGATAGAAACACACAATCTTGATCCTTCATCTTCAGACCAAAAGGACATATGTTGCAGGTCAAAGTCAACTTATCACATAAGGCTTTCTCAGGCTTTAGCTCCTTCCCTTTAAACACAATGCACCAAATTCTCTTCTTTTCTACTCCACAGATCTAACATATGCTTCTCATTAGTGAAGCCTAAGAAAGGAAAGGAGAAGAAAAAATAACATGTAAAATAAGACCTTGCTCATACTTTATCCTCCAGACTAGGGTGAGGATGTTGAATAAAATTGACCAAGATCATATAACTCTATTTTAGTGAAAGTAAAATGCTTTCATGTTAAATATGGTCTGATCCTTCCTCCTCAAACTTATGGGAAAAAGTCCTTATGTCATCCTCCTAATTTGTTTCACAAAAGAAATCCAGGTAGAATAGTGCCACTGAAGGTAAATCTAGAAATAAACATATATCATGAGATCTTATCCGTCTTCAAGTGTCTTATGAAGCTATGCAGTGAAGTCCATGCCACAGTCACAGAAATGCCATTCAATGCCACCTAAAAGGTAGACACCACTCTGATTAAATGTGCTGTAGGAGTAGATGCTAAGGGCTTGTTGTATTTCTCATAGCAGAATTTGATGCACTCAAAAAGCCATTTCAGCTAGATGCTTTTAAAAATCTAACTGCCTAGTTTACTGGAAAGCTAAGAATTTTACTGAGCACTGTTGTCTGTCATGTAGCTATTTAATAGTCTGTGAATATCAGGTAATGTAAAATTTATACTCCTCTGTTGCAGTATTCTGGAGAAAAGACAGGAAAGGTTAATTGATTGGTTGGTGAAGACAAGGTTTTCCATAAGACTACTCTAGGTAATCCAAAGACTAATCTAGGTAATCCAAAATGACTGAAATGGAAGTTGTAAATGGGCCTAACTCATTGTGAATAGTTCAATCCACAAAACACATCCACTTACTTTTAAAAGTTTTCTTTATTAAGCCTATTGGCAGATGTATGGACTTGAAAAATATTCAGAGGTTGTACAGCATCTCAGACATTTCACAGAAGAGAAAGAAAGTATTTAGATATTGGGAGTGGATGTCAAGGTGACCCTTGCCAAATGGGTTCTGAAGGGCTTCAGATTTAGTGGATTTTCTAAAGGTGAAGCCACAGCATGGGGAACCACTTTTGTTGAGGTAAAAATGTTACTATGAGAATGGCTTTGGCTTTAGAATTGTTTAACTTTACTTTCTGGAGAATCTTGGGAATATTGGAAAAAGAAAAATAGATGTGGAGATATTCTGGGATTAAAATACCCCTGGGACCCTATGCCAGAGGCAGTTTCAGGAAGTCAAAGTTACTAAATTTGCAGTTAGGGTTGGAAATAGTTCTCAACAAGACTTTGCCCAGTGACAGAAGAGTCTCCATTATGCTAACAATCATAAGGACCACTCAAATGGCATAAGTAAGAAATGGCTGGCTCTGTACACTAATGAAATGGATTCCAAGGATTATGAGTTGCTATCAGGAAGTAGTTTGTCATCACAACCCACTGGCACACCCTCTTGGCCTCTTGACAAAGGAGGTATGAGTGAGTTCTGCCTTGCCTTTTTATATATCATATCATAGCTACGCTGTTGGCAATCCCACCATAACAAATGGGGCCGGATTCACGTTGGCTTGCACGGAGTCTAAGAGTAGAGTAAGACTCCATGCAGCCATCATGTCCGCCGAGCGATCCAGGAACAGCCTGTAGGGGAGTGTAAGAGAGCTCCTAAAATGGCTTTTACACGGACAGGGCTGGGACATGCAAATCACCTCAATTGCAGGTGAAAGGCATGCAAATGAGGTAGATTTGCGATTCAAGAAACCTGAACCTGTCCGAATAAGAGCAGTGTTATTTGCAGAAATGTACTCAGTTGACAAATGAGTACCGTTCTGCAAATAGCAAAACGGAGCCGTGACAGCTCCAAATAAAGGTTGCATCCAGTGCAGGAAGCATGCCAATGGCCAAATATACGGTCATTGAAAATGTTCCCTGATGCAAAATTAAAATAACATTTTTTTTTCGCCAATTTCCGATGTTTAAGCGTAGAGCAGCGCCGCGCAAATGGGCTGCACTCTAAAATCCAGAATACTACAAATTAAAACCCACAGATGTGGATTTTATTGAAAGTGGTAATGTACAATGCAAGAGAATGGCAGGCTGAAGACAAGATGGCCACCGAGTAGAGGTTGCTAAGGGGGGAAGCTCAGTCTAAGGCATGTAACCAAACATTAGTAGGCAATCCTATGTAAATGAGTGTTAGGGTAGTGAATCGCTAGTTTACATAGCAAATAAGCACAGTCAGTGGAGTGTAGGAGTAGGATATGGGGAGTAACAGAGTAGAAGATAGGTGACATCACGAGGGGGGGTATGTATGAAAAAAGTGAAGCTCATTGGAGCAGAGTGGCATGTGTCCGCTGTCATTTAGACATCATGGAAAGAGGTGTATCAACAGGTAGGCTAGGGAAAGCCAAGAAATGGAAGGTGTATACCATGGATAACACCAAAGTTTCTTGCTGAGCATGAATGCACGCGTGTGTGCGCCTGTAACCCTGAGTAAGACGGAGTGCGTGCGTTTAAGCCGAAGTAAGCATGTATAAGGCTGTTTAAAGAGTTGCAAGCACATTTGCGCTGGTGTGCGCGCGTTTTAACCTGAATAAGCAAATTTTAGTCCGTGTAAGCATGTGTGCATGCGTCTTAGTTGCTGTGCTCATGTTTGCGCTTGTGTGCGCGGCGCTCCCCCCTGAGGAAACAGAAAGGAAAAAGGAAGCACAATAAATAGTAGGAAGCTACCAGGGAGTACTAGCAGAGCTAGCAGGTGAAAACAATCAGAATCAGGCAATTACACAGGCAATACACTAGCGCAGCCCAGCCTAGTACTTAAAACTCTGCAAACAACAGTCCAGTATGTTTCTCACAACAGACACTGCAGTAAGCTAATAGAAGTGAAAACTGAAAAAGCTTTACTGAGACAAAGAAATGTTAGGGGCTGCCATTGCTATTATAAGGCAACATATGCAACATGCTGAGGGTGGTGACAATGGAAATGCTGCTGGACAACCCACAGTGAGGAGACGGAGAAGAGTGTACAGGCCCAGGGTAACCTACCAGGTGCTGCATGAGCTGGAGATAGTGGAGTGCTAGAGAGTGGACAGTGACCTCCTGCAGCAAATTGTTGAATTGTGCAGGCCACGCCTCACACACAGAACCAACAGAGGGGAACCCATCCCAGTGTAAACCAAGGTATGTGTTGGCCTAAAAATATTAGCAACAGGTACCTTCTAGAGACCAACTGGTGATATGATGGGGATATCACAGGCATCAGCATCCAGGGTACTACACCAGTTCCTGGATGCCATGTCAGCACATGTCGGTGATCATGTATATTTCCCAAATTCCCGTAAGGTATTGGCCAGCAATATGCGTCTCTTTCAGCAAATAGCGGAATACCCTGAGGTAGTGGGTGCAATGGACTGCATGCACATATGCATCAAAGCACCAGCTGGCGAGCGGGGTAGGGTCTACTTCAACCGCAAGGGCTTCTCCTCCATCAACTGCCAAGTCGTGTGTGATGCCCAGGGCATAATACTGAATGCATGTGCAGGCTGCCCTGGAAGCTACCATGATTCCCATATCTGGCATCTGACGCAGCTGCATCAGACATTTGCCAATGGGGACATCCCACATGGTCACCTAGTGGGGGATGCTGGCTATGGGCTGGAGCTGTGGCTGATGACACCCATCAGAAATGCACACACACCTGAACAGGAACGCCATAATGAGGCACACGCACAAACACATAATGTAATAGAGTGTGTGTTTGGGCTGCTCAAGTCACGGTTCCAGTGCCTGGACACATCTGGTGGAGCCTTGCAGTACTTGCCAACTACATGTACCCAGATTGTCATGGTATGTGCTATGCTACATAATATGATCCTGTGAAAACAGCTGCAGCAGGACCAGCATAGGCATGGGCCAAACAGCCTACCACCATTGCCAAGGCCATCACAGGCAGAGCGTGACTCGGAGGAGGAACAACTCGAGCCTGCCCCAGTAGGCAGAAGGAGGCGTGCCCAGTATGCTTTGGCCTTGGCAAAGAGGCAACACATAGCACATACACTGGCTTAGTAGGAACTCTGGAAATGATACCCCTCTCCGACTTGCACATAAAGTAAAAGGGATGCCTAAGTTGACACTACCTGCTTCCAAACATGTGCAGGGAGTATATAGTATGTGCATCCGACATAGGCAGCCCTGCAGCACCACCTAAGGCATGAATGCCATGTGTTAAGCAATATAAAGCAGTGCTAAATAGCAATTAACACCATGTAGTATATGCAAACAAAATCGCACACACCAACTAGCACAACTGTGGTCAATGTTCAGTAATATTGGGCAACGTCCAGCAATGTTGGTGAATATTGAGCAATGTCGAACAAGCCTGGTCTAAGTAGGGCATAGCTGAACAAAAGCCAGCATGCTCATATTTGCTTAACAGGCCCTTAAGCCGTGTGGTCTGCACAGTATGAAAATATAAAGCAGTGATGGGCCTCGAACCCTGGATACTGTGCACTACAGCCAAAGTACTGAACCACTAAACCATGACAGTATTGCAGTGGTCCACCTGTATGATGGAATGTTGATAAGTCTATGCAAAGTATTCCATGGAAACCCTGCAGGCACAGCATAATCCTTGTTGAGTTATGACACAAAGGTGAGTCATGCAGTGAGAACAGAACCTGACTTCCAACACGCACAGTATAAATGTTAATATTGGTCATGTTCGCACACATCAGTAAATGTAGTGGACCTCAGATAGCAACATACTGAAAGGTCACACTGGGCATGCTCACACACGAATAAATGAGACAAAGGCAACAAAACATGTAATGTCAGAACTGGGCATGCTCACACACTTAGGCCATGTCTGAGTACAGCAGTGGGCCACGCATATCTTGCAGTTGCATGTGTTAACCCAGGAACCTGTCACTATACAGCAATCCTCCCTGTGCACACAGTTGACAACAGACACATCTAGAATATAGTGGAACCCTGTCATAATCAAATATGTTCTGCAGATACTGAAGTTCGTCATGGAAACTGGTAAAGCAAAGATGATAAAGACCTGCAAACAGTATCATCAATAAACATTGTGCATCTTGAACATTAGGTTCAGAGGTCGATACTAGGCTATCTGCCCTAGGGCATGTACAAGCCTAGCCAGAGTGTGTTTGGCATTCGCAACCCTGTCAGATTACTACATTGTGTGTGTGAATCGTAGGTCACACAAGATAGCCCATGTACGTTTATGCTAGTGTGCCTCTGTCTAGCAGGGACACAGAAGATATCCCAGGGGTAAATATACAATCACCCATACAGTCATCAAGATGTCTCCAGTAGGTGGTCAGTGGGTGGCTCTGCCTATGTGAAACTGGGATTACATTCTGTAGTGAGTGGAGCCTCTGGGATAAGAATCTGTCCCTCCACAATGTCCTATTAACATCTGTGCTGAGGTATACATCCCTGCAGTGTGTAGCTCCAAGGGAGTTGGATATCCTGAGGTGGAGCATGTCCAGTAATTCTGGTTTGGGTATAGCTGTAAACAACAGGCACACATCATATCTGAGTAGGTGGTAAGCGACTGAGTAGAGCTGGAGTTACTGCATCTGAACTATGCAGGGCATCTGTGTGAGTCCCTAGATCTGCTTGGTGAGGACCGTCCGTGGCCAGTACAGTTGCTGCAGGTGTCAGGTAAGGTACACCCCAAATGTGGCATTGTAAACAAGCATGGATGTGATGAGTATAGGGGCACAATGACCTCACTCGATCTAGATGTGAAACCATATGGGATAAGGTGACACACATAGAAGGTGTGTCCAACCACCTTGGCAATGTGAATGTTAAAGGCGACAGTACGAACAAGTGATGTTCCCAAACCCTTAACAACTCCCACCGTATGTAATGGAGTACTACCTATGTGGTAATGTGTGGGCATGTTGTTACTCCCAAAGGGGATGACTATGCAACTAATGGCATTTAGCTTTAGGCCATGGCTCAGGCACCAGTCATCCATCTCTGTGAGACCCTGACTGAGTATGTATGTGGCAGCTGGAGAGTTGATCATGGCACCCAGTTTGTAGTCAAGTGCAAACATGTTCAGCCATATTCCCCCTGTAATAGCCTGTACGTAAGACAAATATATACTGAACAAGAGAGATCCCAGGACCAAGCTGTGTGGGATGCCATATGTAACTGGTGTATAGTCAGACATGGCACCTGCAATCCTGACCATGTGGGTGCTATCCCTGATCTAGGTATCAATCCATTGTGTGAGATATGTGACCAAATTGACGCTGGTGAGCCTATGCATAATGGCCCAGTGGGTTATTGTGTTGAATGGTTTTGCAAGGTTCAGGCAGGCTGTGTGGATAGCCGTCCCTGTATCGATGGACCTGTTAGCCATTTAAAGAATACCTACAGGTTCAAGAGGCAAGATCTGCCCACAGCAATGTTGAAATGAGTAGGATACAGTGTCTGCAGGTTCGCGATGTCTATGTGTAGGAGTCCTATGACAATATGCTCCATAGCTTTGCAGAACAGGCTACATAGGCTTATAGGGCAATATTGTCTGTGGTCCGTTGTGGCACCAACTCTGTGGAGCAGGACCACTGTCCCAGTATGCCATTTCTTGGGTACATATCCTGTGGTAACTCCGATATTGAACAGTGATGTAATGTGAGGGTTGCGTTTGTCATGATGCTCGTGTATGATGCAGGCTAGGACACCATCTGGTCACATTGATACTGTGATGTACGCTGTGGGGAGGGCAGCACTCACCTGTTACTGTGTGATGTCAGGGAGGTTATACTCTGTTGGGATGGATAGTTGCTCCTTAGGGGGATGGGTGGGAGACATCTGCACTGAACCTGTTTGCCAGGATGTAGGCAATGCCAGTGGGTTCAGGGTAGGATTAGTCAGTATGCAGTAACTCACAGCGTATCAGTGAGTGTCCACCCAGGTTCCTGACATAACTGAAGAAGGCCGTGTGATAGTCCTACATGTCAGGTGCAATTGTCTGGTGGAAGCGGCACTTAGAAAAGTCCATGAGTGATTGTAGCTGTCTGCTAGTACAGATCACAGATGCCTTCCCAGTCTGGGATTGTGCTCTATCATGTAGTAGTGTCCTCCTGATGTTGTACATCTTATTCATGGCTGGGGTCTACCAGACAGGTCCCCTGCCATTGTAGTAGTGGGTCTTGCTGTTATTTGGGATAGCAAAATCCATGCAGTCCACTAGGTGTCCATAGAATGTGTATGTAAAGGATGCAGCAGTGTGAGCCGTATATGCCACTGTCTCAGGATCTCTGAAGGATACCACCATGCTTCGGTGAAGTGAGATGTTGGCTCATGAGAAGTTCACCAAGATTACCCAGGATGGGTGTGTGGAGGGTATATGTATGTCCTGTGAGATACATGTATGTTCTGACCTTACCAATGAGGGGTATATCGCTGGTGTGGAACATAGAGTCCCCATGTTGGTGATGAGCAGGTCCAATATGTATTCCCCCTTGTGGCTGTGCTGACTGGTTGTTCCAAAGCATATGAGTTCACAAATTGTAGTGCTGTTGGGTGAGGTTTTCAGGCCTTGAGTAGTATCCCCAGTCAATATGTGTGTATATGAAGTCACACAATATAATGGTGTCTGTGGAGACCTTCATATTCTCCATAGTTCCCACAAAAGTTGAGTGTGTTTCCTGAGTTTGGGAGTGTGTTCAATAGCAGGCAACAAACTGAAAGGCAGTATTGCACAATGGTAGTTGTATATGTATGGTCTGTGATGCTTTGTGCAGTGCTACTAACCTGGAGGTGTGTGTATCTGTGATGTATATGGATACTCCCCCTAGTTGTGTTGTCTGTTCCAAGTCTTGTTGTCAGACAGTATGGTATGAAACATAACCTGGTAGTGCTGGTGTGCATAAGCAAGTCTGAACCAGGTGTCTGTCAGTGCACAGATATTGCTCTCCTCCATACTGAGGAGAGTCCTGAGTGGCCACAATATGAGGTTAACACAACTGTTGTTGAGCAGCATTACCCTTAGTTTCATTTAACCTGTAATGTCTATGGAGGTGGGTTTGTCTTCTGAGCCCTGCATAAAAAAGGCACTCTGGTGGTAGCAAGAGCCTTAGCCAGCATGCCAAAGTCCAAGGGTGACAGGTGCAAGCTGTCCATAGTGAAGCTACATGGCATGTTGAGCATGTCACCATATGCTGACAGACACTGTATCCCCTATGAATGAAACAAATTTGTTAGCCAACTGTTAAAAGTGATATGTGTGTCTGTATACTGTGACATCATAATTGGTGGGTGTAAGATGCTAGACAAGGTCAGGGTCATACTGGCCTGGGCTACATGATCAGAGTGTACCTCCATGTATCATGTCATGTCGTCCAGGGAGTAATGTCTGAGGTTACACACACCAGCATGGACAATGATGGTGCCAGTCTTGTAATTGCTTTTAAGTGACCTGACTGCTTGTGTTATGTGGTAGATCCTGGCACCCAACAGACAGCCCAAAGTGACTATTCCCTTGTCAGGGCTGGTGAGTGGTACGTCAGTGTGTCTGAACATAAGTGTCACCTATTACAAGTGTATTAGGTGTGTTGTTTAGCCCGAAGGGCAGTGACTGTGTGGCACACTGACATTGTGAACTTAGTGATATGTGGGTATTGTAGTGGGGTAGCAGGTGTGTGTGTGTCTGCTTCAGAGGTCTCCACTGCTTAGGTAGAGTACATTTACAGCATCCGAGTATGTCAATGTGTGCTAATGTGGTTTGAGTGCTGTTGCTAGAGGATATGTGAGACTGATATGTGGTGTGTGTGGTTACCTTCACCACCAGATAGACTGTGCTAGTCATGGGTTGAGAGAGATCAGCTTCCTGTATGTCTATATAGGTGCATCTCACATATATATCTGAGTTTGTCGGGAGGAGGAGAGGGTTGTCTGTGTACATGAGGCAGATGTGACATTGTGTCAATATCACAATATCCACCAGCTGGACTGAAGAGTACACACAAAACCGACCCCTGGACATGCCAGGATATTATCATGACATACTCTGTAGCCTGATCACAAAGGATCAGTAGGGTATTAAGGGTATTAAAGAGTATAACAGGGATTAGTGTTCATGTTCGTTAGTGTTTTGTAAAGAGGAGCTGAGAAGGAGTCCAGACTGAATCATGACACCTCCTTCAGCTATGTCATAAATATCAATGTACACACATATATGTCCTGAGGCAGGGCCAACTGTACCTGAGTGTCAATGCCGACATCATGACAGACAGGCCCATATGTACATACCCATCCCCACCGACAATAGTCCACATCATCATACCAGGAGATATCACATGTAGAATGGATGAGCAGTTACACCCACTGCCAAAAGCATGGCAGCAGGTGGAATACATTGATTCCCAATATGTGTCATGCACAAACTACAGAAAAAACAGATCATGCACCTGAACAGTCAGCGGAGCCGCACCCCCTACACAGGATATGGAACCGTTGAATGTGTCACAGCTACATATGGCACTCCCCACAAGTGTTGGTGCACAACACACCATGGGAAGTCAAGTCCAGTATGCCTATGAGGTCTGATCTGCAAGGTCATGGAGTCCATCATGGTTGCAGTCATAAACAGAGCTATTTGAAGCTGACACACACACACAACCCTACCAACTGTGGTATGTTCATGTGCGGATCATGGTTCCCAAACATGCTAGACTGTTTGCAAGGCAGCCACCCAGGACATACATCAATGAACACATCTACACATGTGTCACATAGACTTTGAATAGCCCTTTATCAACATTCCAGACACATGTAGTATCCACAAAACCAAGAAGCTGTACATAAATATGTGTTGACATATGACGGAATGTCAATGTGTCCACAGATAGATCACACAAGGTAAGGATACTGAGGTCATGTTCAAGCTGTTGACACCTGCTGACCCACATGGACCATTCCTGGAATGGCATAAAACAAAGTGTACACACATCACCATGTCCAGTCTGATGATGTCACCATCCTATAAATACAGCAGGAGAAAGGAAACCAGCCAGTAAAGCAAATAGCACGCCATGTTAATGGGTCTCTTTCCAGTATTATAACATAGTTAGGTAGGGGTATGAATCCTGCAAAGTGTGTGTGTGTGTGTGTGTGTGTGTGTGTGTGTGTGTGTGTGTGTGTATGTGTGCAGTTTCCTTTGAGAGGTGTTCCCTTTTTTGGAGACTGGGAAAACTCAGTAAAGGAGGTACATTCCTCTTTGGAAAGTCTGATGATGTCACCATCCTACAAATACTGCAGGAGAAGGGAAACCAGCCAGTAAAGCAAATAGCACGCCATGTTAGTGTGTCTCTCTCTAGTATCATAACATAGTTAGGTAGGGGTTTGAATCCTGCAAGCAGTGAGTGTGTGCATGTGTGCAATTGTCTTAGAAAGGAGTGCCCTTTTTGGAGACTGTGAAAACACACTAAAAGATGTACATTCCTCTTTGGAAAGTCTGATGATGTCACCATCCTACAAATACAGCAAGAGAAGGAAAACCAGCCAGTAAAGCAAATAGCATGCTGTGTTAGTGCGTCTCTCTCTAGTATCATAACATAGTTAGGTAGGGGTTTGAATCCTGCAAATGCTGACTGTGTATGTGTCACTGTTGTTCAACACTGTGTGGGTTTTGCTTTTACTATGGTATGACATAGTATGATGACAACAGTAAGTGCATTGCAGACATCAGGTATCTGCATGGCAAATATATATGTGTACATGTCCCCTCAATCACTACATAGGTGTGAAGCCTGCATATACATGAATACATTTGTTTCCATTGACAGGTTGTGCCGCTGCTACTCAGATCGTAGGTCACATATGTATGTATGTGACATGGCCATCCACTGTCGTGTTCTGTGGCCAAGGTCATCTGTGGCACACACACCCATGACAGTTACTTAAGAGTAGTGTGAGTGAGGGTATATGCCTGGGGTATATGTCAGACATGGTCATACACAACAAAGTCTGCCAAGAATGGACAGTCTTTATAGGTGTACGACTGCCTTGTGGATATGCATTCAGGCCTGTAATGTCTGTGATACACCTTCAGACTCCACAATACCTATGGATATATGGATACCAAGGGACACATGACATAACATGGGTCTGTATGTACACAATGGTACCCAACATACATATTGAGGGCTACCACCGGTGTGGTACTGACGGGATAGTATGTATAGTACATGAGGATTACTATGCCATAGTCAGCTTACTGCTATACAGCATGTATTGCACAACAGGTATCTGTCTGTATGATACCCTTGTGTAGGATATGCGTCCCATCCAGGGAATGCATTGTAGGCCATTCCATGCCTTCCCAGATTTAGATGGACACATCCCTAGTGTGTCTGTATGTACCTAAGGGAGCTATATGACACACAGGTGTGGTCACAGTAATGGGTGGCGGTCATCACCACTAGTTAGTGTTATAGTGTAGCACCAGAAGGATACAATTGATACTGGGTTCCCTACTACTGTGTGTCATTTGTCAGGACATCATCCAATGACTGAATATAGTCATGCTGTTGAGGTTGTGTATACTACCAGACTGCAAATCATTGACTGATATTAATGGTATCACCCGCAGCATAGTGTCAACCCATGTCATACACACATCTACCCATGTTAGTACATAACTGTAGTAGAATGCATACTGGCCATTGAAAGATGCAATGGGATATTAATAATGTGTATGACAGGGTATGCCACATGTCCCATATGTCCGCTGTGCACATACATCCAGACAGTGCGCACCCACCATGTTCACAGATGTACACTTGCTAATCTGTACTGCACACATCACACACGTACTGTCCACTCGCTAATACATGCTGGCAACACATCACACATCAGCCAAGTGGCACTTGGGTGGATAATACATACTCAGACATAACAGTGGTGTAAACAATGCTACATTGACAATCAGAGCTTTGATGCATAATGTCTACTCAGATATACCTACAAGGATGTAGTTAGACTTCCTTGTTGACAACTCGCTATTAGTGCTACACTGCTATAGTGTCCCCCTGTGCATCAGCACCATGTTAGCCTATCCCTCCATCGATAATGCAGATGACAGGAGGCGGCACAGGTATAATCATATGCACAGGGCATTTTGTTGTTTGCCAGAGCCTGACATTGACCCATCCAATCGACATGTCTGTGTGTGTGTGTGTGTGTGTGTGTGTGTGTGTGTGTGTGTGTGTGTGTGTGTGTGTGTGTGTGGGACAACAGTACAGCATGGGCCAATGTTGATGTAATGTGTGTGTGTATGTGTGAGCCCTAGTTGTTTGCTTAATGTGTGTGTGTCTGCATGCACACAGCTCCACCATGTGGCTGCCATATACGGTGGTTTGTGGGACAGCCACAGACTGTACCTGCTTGGCTGTACAGATCACTGTCTCTGGCCACGGACACAGTACCTGTGCCTGGCAGGGGTGCTACAGATGGTATCAGGTACCAACCCTGACTGGGTACTATCATCAGAGGCAGAGGTATGACGACTGGACCCATGCCCCTGCTGGGACTGGCCAGAGCCACGTGCACATGGTCTACTGGGACAGACAATGGACAGGCCAGCCCCAGCATTTCTGGGGCTTTTACTGCCACTACGGGAGCAGCTGTGAGCTGTGGGCCATCCACGACCACTGCCAGCTGTTGCTGGCATGTGTCCACATCAACATCGCAACTGTCCCGCATGGTCCTGGCTTGAGGAAGACATGTTGTGGAGTGCATCTATTGTCTCCTCCCAACATCTGTCAATGACCTCGGTGTATGTCCGGATGGCACCGGCAAGGTCACGGATGCTGTCATTGATAGCGGTGTTATGTGCCCTCTGCACCCTAAGTCCCTGCCTGGTATACCGTTCCATACGTGCCTGAGCCTACATTATAGCCCAGAACATAGTGGTCATCATAAGACCTGTGAGGGCACGCCTGCCAGGAGCAATACATCCAGTGGTGCTCCCCCGAGAACCCCTGGACCTCCACCTATGTGGTACCGTTCCAGATCTACGGCCATGGCTGCTGTGAGGGGATGCACGTGCCATGGGTACCACACTCTCCTGGTCAATGCCAACTGTATGTTGTCCCTCCCTTATGGCCATTGATGGTGAGGAATGCAATGGCAGTATGACTGTGTGCATAGATGGGTTTGAACACTGTGTACTGACGATTGGTGGACCAACGACAGACCCTGTCAAATCTCCCTGTGCCAAAATACATGTGTCATCATCACCACTATCCATGGCAGTGGCTTCAGGTCACCTGCTGCTTTTGCCAAGCCCTATCTCGGCACCTGTGAAAGGAAGACAGGAAACACACGTTACGGTCTGCACATGCACACATGCACACATGCACACATGAACACATGCACACATGAACACATGAACACATGAACACATGAACACATTTACATATGCACACATGCACACAGGAACACATGAACACATGCACACATGCACACATGCACACATGAACACATGAACACATGCACACATGAACACATGCACACAGGCACACAGGAACACATGCACACAGGGACACAGGAACACATGCACACTCCTCACTACAGCAGATACACACAAACAGAAATCCAAATCATACTCAATACTGGTTGAAGGTGGGTGACAGTATCACAAGGCAAACAGTCACGCACATGTGTCAGCATGCAGAATAAGTGTTGATCAAGTCCATGCAGTGTGAGTGTAGACAGCCATAGTTAATGACAGTGTACATGGCTGTGGTGCATGTGTGTACATGTTCAGTGATTGCCTACACCCTGGAACACAATGTGTACAAGGACACAATATTTCTGTGCAAGTATTATAAGCTCTGCAATGTCCTGTGCACCATTACACAACAGGTATACATACTATGGCTACATGTGTTATCTGTGTGTCACATGAATTTCCATGTCTGATTGCAGTGTCTGTGTCTGTAGCAGATAACTGTGGACACAAGTGTAGCACATGCATGCCGCCCCATAAGCTTAACTAGCCTGGTCTGCAAAGCTATGGAAAGAATCATTATGGAACTCATAAACAGAGACATAGGGGACCTACAGACACTTGACCCCACCCAGTTTGGCTTTGTAAAGGGCAGATCCTGCCTTTTAAACCTGGTTGACTTTTTTGAAACAGTGACTAGAGCCATTGATGAGGGCAAAGCAGTCCATACAGCATACCTGGACTTGGCTAAGGCCTTCGACACAATACCCCACTCAGGCTTCATAGATAGGCTAAACAGCTTAAAAGTAAACCCTTATGTCACTAGATGGGTTGCAAACTGGCTAAAGTACAGAACCCATAAAGTTAAAATCGCTGGAGCAATGTCAGACTCAAAGCCAGTCACAAGTGGTGTCCCACAGGGATCTGTCCTGGGACCCCTCTTGTTCGGCATTTATTTCTCAGATGTTAAAGCAAACATGGAAGGGCTGTGGCTGACAAAGTTCACAGATGACTGCAAACTAGGCACCATAGTCGATACACCAGCAGACACACACATCCTACAAAAAGGCCTCACTGAAATGGACAACTGGTGCCGTAGTCATGGCCTTAAACTAAATGCCAAAAATGTATAGTCATCCCTTTTGGAAAAAACAAAGCACCCACAAATTATCACATAGACAGCAACCCACTGAGTATGGAAAAAGTAATCAGAGACCTAGGGACCCAAGTAGACAGCGACCTCTCATTTGACACCCACATTGCCAAAGTGGTTAGAAAAACATTCTACCTTGCACACCTCATCATGAAGGGATTCACATCCAGATCCAAGGATGTCATTTTACCCCTATATTCCTCCCTCATCAGACCCATGATTGAGTACAATGCCCCATTTGGTATGTACCTCACCCGGCACTTGCAACAGCTGGAGAGACCACAAAAGTACCTCACCAAAAGGATCAAGGGTCTCCAACATATGTCTTATTTTGCCAGACTAAAGAAGCTTCAGCTCTATTCAGTAGCATACCGCCTGCTCAGAGGTGATCTCTGCCTGACGTACAAGGTCATGTCCAATCAGGATCTGATGGACATGCTCCACCTCAAAAAATCCAAATCCATCAGGACCACGAGAGCTAAAGACTTAAACCTCGGCACAAGTATGAATAGGACATGCTGGAGGGATAGATTCATAACCCAGAGGCTTCCCATGCTTAGGAACATGATCCCAGTTCGTATTAGGCAGAGCCCCTCACTGACTCTCTTCAAGAGAAATCTTGATGAGTGGATGGGAGATCGTAAGTTTACCCCAGGGGTCACATCTGTGTCACTGCTAGACAGGGACACAGTAAACTAATTCTATTATATAAAGGGACCTTCATTGTGTCACTACTAGACAGAGGCACAGTATTCTAGATTTATTCTGTACATTTTTGTACCATTTCATGGGGTGGCAAAAGCCACATCACTATGGCTAGGCTTACAAATGCCCCAGGGCAGATAGCCTAGTACTATACTATGAAACTATGAAACTATGAAACTATGTACACACGCGGAATGAGTGGTGCATGTATACGTGATGGGATAGCAATCCTGGACATGGCCATTGTAACAGTATGGGGTGTAGTACCATTAGCCAACATCATCATGCATCATGTGGTCACTTAAGGCCACTAAAGTGTGCTAGACCACCACCTAGCATTCTGTACCTGAACCGCAGTGCCGTGGCTAAGTTCACAATTACACAGCCATGTTGCACAAGGGTGTGTGAGGTGTCCAATAGGAAGCATTGCCTAACATGACTGTGTTATATGTTGAGGAGTGTTGCACAGCCCCATGCTAGGCCCCTACCCCTCAGGTATAGTATGTGTGGTGTGTGGATGACATGTGGGATATTGAAGTGTGACCTGGCAGCGGGTGTCCAGTTACACTATGTGTAGCATGTTGAGGTGTACTGCGTATGACAAACGTGTTATGTTGTGTACATGTGTGTCAACTATGCCTATCCAATGTGCAGTACAGTGTTGCCACATTTCTGTCTGATGCTCTGTGCATTGCATGTGATTGAGGCAGCTACTGACATTACTGAGATGTTTCACGTCTCACAGCAAACATGCACAGCATGCATTATGCGTAGGTGTGTTATGTGTACATGGCCTACACCTCACCTATGACATGCACAGTTCAATACCAAGTTTAAAGTGTTAACACACTCACCAGCATGTAACGTCTGCCCTGCTGTCACACCAGTGGGACCTGCAAGAATATGACACAGTTTGTCAGTGGCCACAACTGTGGAATTGCTACTGTGAGTGTGCTAAACTACAGTAGAACAACAGGCATAGGTGTACAAATACTATTCAAATTATCAGTATTGCACACAATAGGCAGCACACCTGCTAAACACAGTACACATCTCACACATGCATAATCTAACAATACAGGTAACAGTAGTCTACAGCTAGGGCATGTTACCTGCACACTCCATGTCACCATGCTGGGTGGCTCCGACCACCATGACAACACATGCGTGATGTTGTTGTTGCTGTAGGCCAGGAGCCACCACACTTAGCAGCAGTTCCTCCACTCTAGTGAGGGGGGGATGTATGGCCACCCCACCACATGTGGCAAGCTGTTGTCTATGGATATCAGACGCACGCCGCCGGACATGTCTAACTAAATCACTGCAGTGATGGCGTACCTGCTCATATGTCTGATCATGCATGCCTATGTCATTTACCCGACGAACAAGTTCTTGCCACAGTGCAGTACGCTCCTGCTGGTGCTGGCTGACCCTTGAAAACAGCAGGGTATGGTGCTGAACCAGGCTGTGGTGGATTTCCTGTTCCTCTGCAGCTGTGTAGCAGGGGTTCCTGTGATGAGCCATAAGCCTGGAAGACAAGTAAACAATATGTGTGAGCAAGTCATGTGGCACACTTAACATTATACAGTACAGATATCAGTTAACTGCCATATATAGCATCTGTTCATCTGTCAGAGGATACACACATTCAATACCACATATCAGTGCTCAGCCCACAACTGGATGACAGTGCCTGCCACACTCCATATGACACACCAGTATAGAACAGTACTCGGTTCACTGTTTGGGATCCAATGCACAGCCTTGCCAGTGGAGTACATATCAAGCTAATGCATGCAGAAATATGTCATCCATTGCAATGAATGTGAAGTACAGTTGCAGTATAACCAGTAACCCACCCTAGTCGTTGATGCCATGTCCCTACCTAACATATGTGCACAGTTGTTAATATAGCTGGCATACTGCTCTAACAGAGTATACATGTTGTTAGGTACACACGCAAACCCTGCATCACACATGTGATTGCGGACATGGCACAGGCATCATTACACACACATCAGACATTCATACAACACAAAAATGTATGCTAACACAGATGAGCATTTGCTATGTACCTTTTAGTACTGTGTGCCCCTACTTACAGATTCCTATGCCTGAGGAATGTAATCTGTGCAGACTACAGGAAACACACAAGACAGTGTTACCAGGGAATGTGAACATACACCATACTGTGCTGTTTAGGCCTACAGCTTCAGGTGGTACAACAGTTCAAATGTCGGCTGGATTCACCAGCAGTACCACTTACTGAGCATACATGTATTGCTTCAGCCTATGATGGGACACCACAGTCATACCCAAGGAACTACGTCACAACATATACCATCCTACTATGTCTGCATCCCAATAACCGACACATCTTTCTCTGGCCTCACACTTAAGACACAAACAACCATGACAGAAACAACCTCACACTTAGCTATCACACCATCACAGACCTTGCACACATTCACTGCCACACTCATTCCACCTCACATATCAAGTATTGCACTGTGTACATGTCTGTGTGCATTGTGTCATAAGTAGGTAATACACTATTGTCCCTGGGGCCTACAGCAGCCTAGCCATATGCTACCCTGGCCTGTGACACACATGTAATTAGATTTCACTTCCTCCTGTCAACCAGATACACAGAGGTGATTCCCAGGGCGTGTTACCTATCCCCCAGACAATCATCAGGGGTATGTCTGACATCTGCTACTGAGGAGCCTTGTTTGTTCATGCTGGGTGGTTTACTCCAGAGTATGGCATATTTGCTAATAGGAGCCTATCCCTCCAGCATGTGCTGTTTAGTGAGGTTGCAGGGACTAGGGACCTAGGCCATGTAGCCCGGTGGAATTGTGAGGTATTGACATGGTGGTTGTCTGACAGCTATGGGTGTGGCATACCTCTGTATGTTTGGTAGAGGTAACCTCTGGGTGGCCGGTATACAACGCACTGTAGCTGTGGTTATGTGAGTCAGTCTGCATAGGGTATGTGTTTCAGGGCAGTATTACCCTTTGTGAGGTATGTCTGTGGCCTTTCCACTTGTTGTAGTTGTCATGTGAGGTACATACCACATGGGGCATTGTGATGAGTACAGGGAAACACTGACCTATATTTCCATACATGACACATCGTTTGTGATTACATGTACCACATACACAGATTACAAGACTAGTGTGGCACTGTGAATATCAAAGGGGAGGCTACTGTCCACCTGTGTCCCATGTTCCCTTCTGACACCTTCAGTGTTAGTCAGGCAACCACCTATCTGGTAGTTAGTGGGTAAAGCGTTTTGGAATGGGGTATGGCACTGCAGTATCAACACTGGTGTTCAGTCCATGCCTTGGTCACCAGGCACCTGTTGTAATACGTTTGACCCTGTGTCTCCCTCTCTCACTATATATATATATATATATATATATATATATATATATATATATATATATATATATATATATATATATATATATATATATATATATATATATATATATATATATATATATATATCTATATATATATATATATATATATATATATATATATATATACATATATATATCTATATATATATATATATATATATATATATATATATATATATATATAAATATATATATATATATATATATATATATATATATATATATATATATATATATATATATATATATATATATATATATATATATATATATATATATATATATATATATATATATATATATATATATATATATATATATATATATATATATATATATATATATATATATATATATATATATATATATATATATATATATATATATATATATATATATATATATATATATATATATATATATATATATATATATATATATATATATATACACACACACATACTTGTAAACAGCCACTGCTGTACATATACATGCACATATATGCACATATACAGACCACCTTTTATGGTGGGAATATCAATTATGGAACAGTTGTGAGACAAACTTATGTAATAATATTGCACAGTGTTGTGCAGAATGCATTCTGCTGTCCTCAGGCCGTATAGCCATAGCAGACCTCACTGGCTGTAACTCAGTCCCACAGCATTTAACCACCACATGACATATACCTGCACTGCTTGCTGTTTTCAATGCCACACACTACAACCTACATAGATATGTGCACATAGCAGCCTTCAAATACATATATATGTCCAGCCTTCACTAACAGTTGCAGTATGTCCTTTGCCCTATGCACATCTGCATATACATATAGATACGGACTGCTACCACATAAGGAGTGTTCACAGAATGTAGAGTACCCTTCAGACACATCATTCAGATGTCAGCAAATACATCTGTGTTACATACCTTACCTTTGTATTTCTCACCTCATTCTGTTGTACCTGTTGATGTTTTTTTTTTTATTTGTTTAGGTTGGTGTCTTCCACTGCCTGTGTTTGTTTTTTTTTGTTTTGGTTGGTATCTCCAAACACCTCTGTTTTTTTGTTTTTTTTTTGGGGGGGGTTGGTGTCTCCAACTGCCTCTGTTTATTGTTATTTATTGGGTTGGTCTCCAACTGTCTCTGTTTGTTTGTTTGTTTGTTTGTTTGTTTGTCTGTCTGTCTGTCTGTCTGTCTCTCTCGCTCACTCTCTCTCTCTCTTTCTCTCTCTCCAGTTGCTGCAATGATATTGCATGTGTGGATAGCAAGTACAGGCTGCTTTTGTAGGTATCTGCACATGTGCATGTGATGGCCTCTGCACCAATTGGTGTCTACCATTTAGTAATTGCATGCAGCCTGCTGTGTGGTAATTGCAGTTCTCACTGTGATTTCAGGACACTGCTATAAAATGATAGGTTAGGTAGGTGTAGGCCTTTCAGTTTTGCAAGGTGGGGACCTTGCTTCTTTGCTGTGGACACTGTTGTGTCATTCAGAAGGTTGGTATATGTCTCATATCTGAAGCTGTGTTGTATCCAGTGAAATTCATGTTGTACTGGAACCAGACTGTTGCTCTTCCAGTGCTCTCTTCTCAGTGTTTAAGTTTACTCACACCTCCTAATGCTAACACTGGATACATGGGAGTATGTACTTTCTTTTGGAATTAGGGAATTAACTGGCATACAACAGTAGTTATTGCAATGTACTCCTATGGCTTTCCTATTTTCCCTTTACATTCACTCCTTGTAATGCATGTCATATTTCTTTATTGCAATGTATTCCTATGGCTTCCCTATTTTCCCTTTACATTCACTCCTTGTAATGCATGTTATAGTTCTTTCAGCACCAAGTTATTGTATATCTGCTGTGGCTTAGTGGTACATCATGCAGATTAGTGAGTCCAACGTGTGGGGTTTGAGACTGACAAGGGTATTTTATTTTGCTACTGAGCAATACAAGGGCCTTGTCATACAGAGTGACAAAGGCACTTTTAAGCAGTTGTAAGCTTGTTGGCATGGGTTTGCATGGCGCTTAGCGATGCTAAGCACCGCTTAGCTTAGCTTATTGTATTTTAGCAATACTAAGCTAAGCTTAGCTTAGCTTATTTTATGTTAGCAAAATAAAGCTAAGCTTGGAGTAGCTTATCATATCTTAGCAATGCTAAGCTAGGCGCACACATGCGCACACTGGT
Organism: Protopterus annectens; assembly: GCF_019279795.1. Lineage (NCBI taxonomy): Eukaryota > Metazoa > Chordata > Ceratodontiformes > Protopteridae > Protopterus > Protopterus annectens. The sequence continues at coordinate 332,353,090 of NC_056735.1, forward strand.
GCAAACCTGCTTACTACTCTTTACAAGTGCTCACTCCCGCTAACCCCCGCACTCATGTCTTTGACAGTAAAGTAAATGAGGAGATAGGAATGTGGTGATAAAGGGTGCTCAAAGAGGGGAAGACAGTAGGGAAACTAGCTTAGGATGTACACGATGGGTGTGGAGAAGGTCCATAGCTGCCCATTTCTTTACCAGCAACAGCTGTGCATATGCAATACATTAGGTGGGATATTTGAAACCTTCCACCCCTGAGAGAGTGGTGAGGACATCTAAGTATGTTGTACTACCAATCATGAATATCAGGCTCATGCACTGTTTGTGATCTGCTATGCTGTCATTAGTATGTTACTCACATCTGAACAATTTGTGGTTTGTGTTGGCATTAGCACAGTCTGCTCAGGACGACTGGACATATTTCTGTACTGTGTATGCCTACCTACACCCTTGCTTGTGCCTGACTACACGGGTATATAGTACCCTTGGGTAGGGGTGCAGAACTGCAGTGTGCATTATTTATTATCGTGTGATGTTTATCTTACTGAACATGCAGAGTTGCTGTGTACCTGTAAGTCTATGAAGGCTTGTAGTCTGTCTGAGTAGCTCCCACCTGTGGACATATCCAGATGGTAGACAGAGGTCAGCCTAGTATTGTTTGACTGTGCACCACAGCAGTCTTTTCAGCACCTGAACAATGGCATTGTCACAGGTGGTTGCTAGCAGTACATGGCTACATCCTTTGCTATTTCTGTGTTGTACTTCTACATAAGGGCATGCTTGTGGGATTCATTCTACAGCTATTTGCAGAGTGTGTAACAGCAGACAAGATGATATGCCTGTGTGTTTCTGACTCTTGCAGGCCTCAGATACTCTCATGTATATATTTGAACAGCCTCAGGGAAAGGTACATATAACTGGGATACACCTGTCATATAGTTCAGACATTTTGCAGTTCAGACTTTGGGTAATTCAGAGCATTTCTATTACTACACCTTTTCTGACATGCAAGCGGTGTCTACTCTCACTTATTGACATTTGTTATTAAGTGAGATTCAACACCTTTCTGCCTACTGTTAGTACATTTCACAGGGAGTCAGAGGGGCACAGCTAACATTTGTTTACAAATCAGGGTCATCACTGTAGAGCAGTCACTGTTGGGAGGTCTGGCCTGTGAGCTATGCAAATATGCCAGTGTTTATCCTGCCCTAATACTGTGTGGGTTTGTAAGCTGCTACTGTAACCTTATTCCCTACTAGCATGGCTGATTCTCTTTTCACAGTCATGTTATGCAATTCAACAACACCTGCTGGTTAAGGCCCACAGAACAAGATTTGTGTTATGCCATTGCTATTTTCCCTTTACATTCACTCATGGTAATGCATGATAAATTGCTTTCAGCACTAAGTTATTGTATATCTGCTGTGGTCTAGTGGTACTTCATGCAGACTGGTGAGTCCAAGGTCCCGGGTTCGAGACTGACAAGGTTTTTTATTTTGCTGCTGAGCAGTACAAGGGCCTTGTCATACAGAGTGACTAAGGCACTTTTAAGCAGTTGTAAGTGGGTTTGCGTGGGTTTGCATGATGCTTAGCAATGCTTAGCTAAGCACACACAAGTTCACACCCGCAAACCCCTGCTACCTACTGCTTAAAAGTGCTTACTCCCGCTAACCCCCACACTAATTTCTTTTAAAAAAAAGAAAATGGGGAGATAGGAAAGTGGTGAAAAAGGGGGCACAAAGAGGGAAAGACAGTAGGGAAACCAGCTCGGGATGTGCAGGATGGGTGTAGGGAAGGTCCATAGCTGCCCATTTCTTTACCAGCAACAGCTGTGCATATGTATGAAATTTGGTGTGAAATGTGAAAACTTCCACCCCTGAGAGAGGGGTGAGGACAACAAAATATGTTGTACTGCCAATTAGAATTATCAGTTTACATGTCCAGTGGACATGTGTGCGAATTGGGCAGCTATGTATGGGGCATAATTTTTTTGTGGGAACAGATTGCCCTTTTTGATTTTTTTTCAGGTGAGAGTGGAATGTGAGGTAGAGGAAGTAGGTATATTTGGGGAGGTAGGTTGGGGAGGTAAAAAGACAAGACAAACAAGACGCATACAGGGGCAGAGTTTGACACATGGGGTGGGTGAACACAATTGACGGGGAAGGATGTTTGGAAATCGCAAGCCCATGAGCCCACAGATGGTAACACTGGAACTAAGATCCCCACCCATGGGCAGTCACCACTGCACCTTCACAGTCCCCAGGGTGGCTGTGCTGGGGGCTGAGTAGGATGGGCAGGCTCACCCGAGAGATGCGCCACACTCGCCTCAAGCTGGCATAGGGGATCAGCGTCTGAACGCTGGATCTCCCTACGCACCACAGCCCAGACCCTAGCAAGGGTGATGGGTGGCCCTTCTCCACCCACGCTTGCATGGGGGGGACGAGCCCCATCCCCTGCAGCACTTCCACCTGAAGGTGGCACAGGACCAATGGAGGAGGGGAGTCCGGGCTGGGCACCAGAGCCACTGGTGCCAGGTGCACTCGCCAACTGAGGAGGGACAGGTGGGTCCGCTGGGACCAGCCTTCCCATACGTTCTATGATTAGGTGTGTTTCATTACAACATAAACAACAGCATTCCAGATTAGTTGTAACAGCATGCAGTAATATTGCCATTAACCCAACACACCACAGTTCCAACAGTTGAACAGCAAACATAACACATGCATATATTGAACAACAGTGGTTATTCCAAATGCATGCAGGGATGATTGGTAGCAACAGGCCACCATGAACGTGGTTGTTTGAACAGGGCACATGCATCAACATGAGTGCAAATATTTATAGAACAAATGGACATATATCCCAACAAATATTTAAGATTACACATACCCACTGAGGTGTGGAATTGCATGCTTTATGCACAAACAGTAGGGTGTAGAAAAAACCTCCATTAACATCTTATAAACACTTTTACTCTATACTACATTCCTAGTGACTGCAGGTGTATATTCCCTACATGTATTATTCCACTTGCCACCATGCATTAGTTTGTGTAGTTGGTTTGGCTAGTTCAATCTATACTTGACCTATATCTTACATACTAACTGTCCAGAATGCAGATGTTACTGCTACATATTTCATGGTTGCATTTATATTTCTTTATCTACATATCTGGATGTTTTCACATGACATTTCCACTTCAAATTGTACAGAACCCTGCATTTATTGAAGAACACTTACATTTCTGGGGAACATATTAGCATGCTACTCATGTGCCAGATTTACTTATGCATGCCAGCCAGTAACTGACTGTTGAGGACTGTATATTTACTTCACAGCTACTAGCACTTCCATCACCCACTTTAGATGGGACTGCAGAACTCTGGGTTGCCAGCACTTTCTAACACATTACTATTTGTATAATGCAAGGGTACAACAACATTTCATACTAAGTGAAACAGACACACTCTGGGTTTTAGACCTTTATTAATGACATTACACACTTTTCCACAGGCTCACTCCTTTATTTGTTTTAACGGTATATATGGCAGACATGTTCACGACATATTATACCTTTATTAATAGGTTAGCACACTCTTTTTTCAGGCTCACTCACATATTCTTTTATATGACAGTGCCCGCAGAGATATTATTCCAGACATTTGTTACCTTTCTTAATGGGTTACTACACTGTTTTTCTGCCTCTCTAACGTTTTTATCTGACAGTACATGCAGAGGACTTATTCAGTCCATTTTATGGCTGTATTATTGGACTACAACACTTTATTTCATGCTCTCTCCCATATTGTATATAACAATACATGCAGAATAATCACTAACCTGCCCAGCGGCACATCCTTAGCAGCCTATCTTCATAGGCTTGCTGATTCATAACACGGTCACCTGCAGCTGTAAAGTAAATGAAGGGATATTGAGACATTCCTATCCATTATACACACTCCATTTTAAATCCTTACATACTGCATTCCATGGCTACATACTCAGTTGTGGGGCATCCCGCATCCCACGGGCCTCCTGTATCCACTGGTTCAGGTGGTCCTCCTTTCATCTCTTCAGGTCCGCATGGTGGTGACGGACTTGCTCACCAGTCCAGGGAACGCCTGTGGCACTGGTGAGGTCACGAGCTAACTGGTTCCAAGCCTCTGCCTTGTACTCCATCCCTTGGAACTGGCCCTGCAGGAGTCTTGCCTCGTGACGGTGGACCAGGAGCCAAACCATGTATTTGGACTCCTCGGTGCCCCATCTCTGCGCTCGGAAGTGCACTCCCTCTCCAACACCAGACATTCTGACCGCAGATGCGAGCTACAATCAGTTATGGCATGTATTCCCGCCTGTGGGGCTTAATCACTTTTTTGTGATTGGCCATTTTGTAAAATTCTCAGCTGACTGCAGACCTGCTTAGTAATGGTTAAACTACCATTCCTAAGTTTATGTATGTTAATAGTGGCCGTTTCCCCTATGTTGTCATGGCTTAGTGGCTCTGTACTTTGATTATGATGCAAAGGGTCCTGGGTTCAAACCTTGTCATTCTTTTATTTTAATACTGTCTAGACAGGCTAGGGGGTGTGGCTGCATTTACGCAACTTAGCTCTACGTTGCTCCCCTGTGCCCTATGGTGCCCTGGTTGGCGCAGCGCGCACGGCCGCGCAAACACATTGCGCTGGGTAAAGCGTTTTTAAATGTTGGGCAATTCTATTGCGCTGGGTAAAGCACTATTACACTATCGGCAACTCTGTTTAGCTGGGTAAAGCTATTACACTATCGGCAACTCTGTTTAGCTGGGTAAAGCGCTATTAAACTATGGGCAACTCTGTTTAACTGGACAAAGCGCTATTAAACTATGGGCACCTCTGTTTAGATGGATATAGCACTATTAAACTATGGGCACCTGTATTTAGCTGTGTAAAACATTGATTAATGGCAGGCTATTATATATCTGAGTCTTTTCAAAATATATATTTTGTTCACTGATACATTGGCCATGTCACTGCTTTTAATAAAATTTTAATCATATTTGTCTGGTATTATTTCAAATACTGATTTAAAACATAAATAGGAAGGGGAGTGGTGGGACTCGAACCGTGAATGCCTTCTCTTTGTGCATACGCTCTACCATTACGCTATTGCTATTTGAATTCATTTGCATAAGTAGTTCTTATATGCTCTTCAATGTCACAATTGCTAACTGTGGTTAAGCAATGGGCACACCCGTGCAAACAAGCGCAAACACGGGCAGCTATATCGTGGATTTAAAAAAAAAAATGTTTCCGTTATATAACTCTGATGGGGGTTTACAGTGTCAGGGAGTGTGGTGTTGGGTGCATGTACATTCGAGCGGACTCGCTCTTGTCTGTTGACATGCTTTTTAAAACCTTGCAGGGGCGTAGACTTTTAGACTGCTCTGCAGTCAGACATGCCCCCTGCTTGCCTACTCAGTCTGTGTAAGAGTTACGGATGAGTCAGTGTGTCCTCATGAATATTCATGGCACGCTGACGTCATACCATTCAACTGCAGCCTCCGAGTAAGACATATTAAGTCTTACACGGAGGTTTCATGAATCCGGCCCATGGAGTCTTGATAAGCCTGTAAAGTAAATAAGAGCACTTTCATCTCTAGCATGATGATGTTCAGTGATGTGCGGGCTTGACTTCAGCCATGAATCACCTTTTCCTGACAATGGTTCTACTCCCCCCACACACACACACACACACACAGCAGAGCTAAAGCACCCACAGTGACAGTCACTTTGGGCATGGGTTATTAGAAGCAACTATACAAAATAAAGTTGGGAATGAGTCTTTCAAAACAACACTACTCACAAGGATAATAAAGGTGCACAGCAAAAAACACAATTCCAGCCTAAATAACAGCACCAGCATACAACAGAACCCAATGTAGCAACATATTTATTTATTCCATAATACAATAAATTAAAACCATATAGTGGTTTCAGCAAAAAGCCTTCTTCAGTATGGTAACACAAAGACAGCTTTTTGCAGAAACCGGTTTATGGTTTTAATTTATTGTATTATGGTTTAAATGAATCGTTCACACCCAGTTAATGTTGCTGGGAGCCAGATATCTAGGCAAGGAAAGGTCTTGACTCTCTGCAACCTTTGATGTGTAATGACCACAGCCAAGCATTTGGTAAACACTCAGGGGCTTACATGAGACCAAATGAAAGAACCCCAGATTAGTAATGCTAGCTGCAACCTGAAAATATAAAAACTTCAACCTTGTTGTGATCTTTACATACAAGTACACATACTGGAAGTCAAAACCATACTTCCATTCTCATATTGCCAGGCAATGCAGGATCATTTATTTATTTACTTATTTATTCATGTTTTTTAACCAGGACAGACCAATTGGATTAATGCCCCTCTTCAATTTTAATTGAGGGAGGAAAGTTCCAATATTATGATATCAGGCTATAAAGTTTTAAAATATGCGTAATATATGTACAATAATGTGAAGAATTAATACATTAATGCAAATTAAAATTAAAATTAAACAGTATGAGCATGGGTATAGTTAAAGTGAGAGAGAGAAAAATAGTTTGTGATAATGTAGATAAATAGAGACATGGTAATATTGATAAACAGAGACATACTGCTTGTGATAATGTAGATAGAGACATGTTGTTTGTGATAATGTAGACAGAGACATATTGTTTGTGATTAAACTAGAAAAGTCATTTAAGAGATTATTAAAGAAGCCTAAGCTAAAGAGAAATGACTTTGTAGAATACAATGGAGAGGAATGTTTAAGGAAGGTAGATGGAGAAGAGGAAAGAAAAGGAAAAAATAATTATGGGATAGAAGGAAAAGTGACCTGGGGAGATAGGCTAAAAAGGATATAAAGTTCCATAGATCTGTGTTGTAACTACTGACAAAGCTATGTTGGGTATGAGTTTAGAGAGGAAATCCATAAACAAATTTATAAACACTGGCAAAAACTTAATGCCAAACCTACCACTGCAAGAAAATAAATTCAATGCAGAGTGTACTTTTAATACCCACTTTACACAAACTGTTAAATCAGTTCTACAATCACAATATAAAACTCCAGCCCAATCCAACATTAGATAAACCAGCTAAAACACTCCCCCACTTCTACAATTTACCCAAATGCAATTTGCACAACCAGAACTCTGAATTAATCCCACCTAAAACTAAATGTCAAAAAAACAAAACAAAACAAAAACCAAGTTATGTACTTTCACCATAACATTCCATCTGTATTGCCCATTTTCATTCCTTCTCAACGGATAGATCCTAGAACACTCAAGCTTCTCCCTTTATCCACAATGCCCCACCAACCTAACATACTTCAGATTGAGTTTACTGCCGCTAGATTTAAAGGGACAACCCTTTATATAAATTAACAAAGGTAGAAAAGAAAAATGAAGCTGGAGTTTAAACAAGGAACAGAGGTTCCTGCCAACTCTTAGGTATTTCCAGAAGCAAAGGAAGGGGGTTGCTGAGCAGGAAGTTGAGGAAGAATGAAAGTGGACAACACAAATTGAATGTTATGGTGAGTACATAATTTTTTTTATCTGATGTCCTTTTCATTCATTCCTCAACTGACAGGACAGAGTCTCCAGCTACTCTAATCTTGAAAGGCTCTCATGGAAGGATATTCCAGAGTACTGCAGAACCAAAGGCCACTCTGTTCCTGAAATAAAATTTAATTTGTAATGAGCAATAAAGGTGTGAGAATTTTTCCAATTTGTAGCTGCATAAATGTTATCTAGAGAGGCCTTGGTTAAAGAAACTGCAATAGACCTTGTGGCATGAGTCCAAGAAGACTTAGGTAAGGATAGACCTTTTTGCCATAAACAAAGGAAACATATTCAGTTAACCATTTGGCCAGTATAACTTTGGAATCTGGTGTACCCAGTCTGTTAGGAGAAAATGAAACAAATAATTGGTCAACTTTTCTGAAGTCTTTTGTTCCGTGAAGATAAAAGAGAAGGTGCCTATGCACATCCAAAAGGTGGAGCATATACTCTTCTTTATTTGAAAAGTTAAGAAAGAAAACTGGTTTATGTTGTACTCAGAAGCTACCTTAGGCAAAAAAGATTGATTTGTCCACAAGAATACCCTATCTTTGTGAAACAAAAACAGGTAAGGAAGCTTAGAAGATGGAGCTTGGAGTTTGGACGCTTGTCTAGCTGAGGTGATAGTGACCAGAAAAATGGTTTTCCAGGATTAAAAAATTAGCTATGCTTTGGCTGAAGATTCAACAGGACCCTATGTCATAGCCTGAATCATGATACTTAAATCCCAAAAAGGAGTAGGATCCCTTAATGGAGGTCTAAGTAAAAAGGCTCTATTGAGAAAGGCTTTATAAAGTTTAGAAGAAGCTAAGGTAGAATTATTTCTACTCGTGGAAATTAGAAATGGCAGAAAATTGTACTTTAATAGTAGAAAAGCCAGCACCTTCATTGAAAATTGAAGCTAAAAATTCAAGAATAGATGGCACATGTAAACAAAATGGGTCCAGGCCTTGCTAAGGGCCCAGAAAACAAATCTCTTCCATATACTTTTGTAAACCCTTCTAATAGAAGCATTTTGAGGAGATAACTGGATATGACATACCAGGGAGGATAGCCTAGACTGTCTAGCAATCAATGGAATTGGAGAAACCAGGCAGTCAGTTTATGCCCTATTGTCTCCAGATGATTATACCTGTTAAGTGAGCCAGGAGGTCTGGAATGAGATTCAGTATTTGGGGGGGGGTGTAGAAGGTGAGCCCAGAGGAAAGCGAACAATATTTGACAATGCCAGAAGGTTGCATTGAGGATAACTGTGCAATACAACCAGAATACGTTCTGTAGGAATTTGAGGATGAGATCTGACACTGCGTAAGCATAAAGAAGATTGGAGGGCCAATCATATATTATAGCATCTCTTGTTGACTCCCAATTGAAGGGATCAGGGCAACAAACCTGCTGCACTTGTTGAAGGCAAAAATGAAGAGGTTGCAGCATTCCTGGCCCCATCAACAGAAAATTCTCTCCGTCACTTTGACATTAAGAAATCAGTTGTGAGGCATCAGAATGTACCTGCTTAGTTTGTCTTCAATCATGATGGATTTTCTAGAATGTGCATTGCTATTAGAAAGCGACTGGAAGAGATCACCCATTGCCAGACTCTCATAGCTTCTTGACAAAGAGGATAAGATCTGGTTCCCCCTGCTTGTTGATGTACCAGACCACTGACATATTGTCCATCTGTATGGCAATTGTCCCAAATGGTAGAACATCCCGAAAGGCCTGCAACACTAAGAGGACTGCTCTCATCTCCAGGACACCTATATGGACTTTGGCCTCTTTGGAGGACCATGTACCTTGGACTGTCCTTCCCAAGTACTGTCACCCCATCCCAACTGGGAGGCATTCATGGACACCATGGCCTTGGGCAGGAGGAAAACAAATGGATGGCCTTGCACAGTTGTTTTGAATAAACCCACCAAAGAAGATATCTTTTACTGACTTGTGTGATCTAGATCAGAGCACTTAACATGTGTTGAATAATGTACCATTTAGTCGACAGAGTCCATTGAAGTATATGCATGTGGAACCTGGTTAGAGGAACAAGGGTGAAAGCTGCTGCCATGGATCTCATGGCTTGTTGTATTAATCAGGCCAGAAGAGAGCAACTTTGAATCACTATCTTGACTTGGGACCTCATTATATGTATTCAAGTAGAGGGAAGATAGGTTATTTGACTGACTGGACTGATGAGCACCTATGAACTCTAGAATATGTGTAGGTGTGAGCTGAGATTTGTTGTAATTGACTGTGATTCCTAGATGAACGTACAACTGGAGCAAGTAATCCCTTGCCTGTAGAAGCTGATGCTTGGTAGAGGCGGTTAGGAGCCAGTCATCTAGATTTGGAAACACCCAGAATCACAGCAGTCTCAAGTGAGCTGCTTCCACTGCCATGCATTTGGAGAACACCCCAGGGGCTATGGTGAGAACAAAAGGCAGTGCTCTGCACTGGTAATAACTGTCTCCCAGCTAAAACTGCAGGTATCTTCTGGTGCACCTATTCATTTTGATGCGATGGCAAGCATTCTAAAGATCTACTGAATACATCCAATTGTTCTTTTGCAGCAGAAGCAAATTGTACTGAACTGTGATCATCCAAAACTTTGAAGACTGTACAAAATTATTTAATTTGCTGAGGTCCAGAATATTTCTCAAGTCCCCTGTCTTTTTTGGCATCAAGAAAAATCTTGAGCAAGTTCCTAGACCCTCTCTGATCTGGAGTCACCTCTCGGATGACTCATTTTTCTAGCAGCATTTTTTATTTCTAGAGGCACTGCTTCCCTGTGACTGGGTGGTCCATTGGGGATTTTCTTCACATTTGTGAGAGAAGTTAGAGAAAATTGTATGGTATAACCTCTGGATATGATTCTAAGTGGCCAGCTCTCTGGTGCAGAGACAAGCATTCCTCGATTGTCTCCCGAGGGGTACAGTCGGGCCTCCTTTCTGGAGTGCTGATAGTGCTTGTTTGAAAAGGAATTCCTGAATCCCTGGTTCTGAGGGCCACCTCTGCTGTGAAGGCTGTGTCTTCCTTTGGAGCCCCCCCCCACCTCTGGGAGAGCTATCTCTGTGTGAATCTTGAAAAGAACCTTGGCATTTCCTAAACCACATTTTTCTACCTTGTCACCGATTCCTAGAGAAGGGTCTTTGAGGGGGTGATAAATGAATGCCAACAACAGACAGGCCCTTTCCCTTTTGTTCACATCTGGAAAGCATGCCTTTAACCTTCGGGCTGAACAGAGAAGACCCATCAAATGGTGCATTGATGAACGAAGACTTAAGGGGCTCCACGTCACATAAGTGCATCCAGGCATGTCCCCTGATGGCTATGCCTGAACACGCAGCCTGTGAGGTACCTTCTGCAGCATGGGAGATCAACCTCATGGATGCATTTGAGCTGAATTGGAGAGTGGTCAGTTGCAAGAAGATTCTGTTTCCATCATTGGAAGACATGGACCCAGAAAGAGATTTGGCAAGCTCCTTGGTCAGATCTCTTTGTCATCTTGTAAAATGTGCGAAGTAATTCAGCAACTTGAGGGAAAAAGTTGTTGAAGCATATACACTCTTCCCAAATCTGCCCAAAGCCCTCAACTCTCTGTTAAGTGCTGGAGAGAAGAACTCTGTTCTGCTAGGTTTTACTTTTGTGGCAGCAGTCACAAACATAGGATTGACTGAGACTCCTTTCTTCAGTGAAAGCAGTCTTTAAGGGGGGTCTCTCATTTTGTCTGTTTTTTTTTTTCGGTATTGGCTGTACAGTATCTGGCTCCTTCTACATCCAGTGAGAAACAAGGTTGATGAGCTCATTAGCTGGGAGGGGTCACCCAAGAAGTAGATGGGCCAGACCTAAAAACCTCCAGGAACACTGATTAGGGAGTCAGAGGGCCAGACACCTTTTTGTTTTAGGAGCTCCAGGATGTTTCCAAAGGAAATGTCTTCTGGTGGTGATCTTGGGACACTTCCCCCTCATCAGAAATGGTATTCTTGCACATTCTCTTCCAATGGACTTTCTCAGTGGAATGCTCTAGGGAAGTATCAGAAGTGGTGATGAAGCCCTGACAGACTGGCTGGAGATTAGTTCAGGCTGGCTGTCCCAGTGGAATGGATTGAAGGGGCTCAGAGCAAAGAACTGGATGACGCATGGTTGTATGATCCAAGGGAGACAGGGATGCCTCTTCTTTAATCAAGGAGAAAGCCATCTCCACAACCTCAAAGGCAGAAATCCATGGCATCGGAGCCAGAATCTCTTGAACCGCTCACTCCTGCAACCCCACCAGAACCCCACCCAAGGAGGGAGTTGGACCTGAGCTATCCAGCACCAAGGGTCTGAGGGGAAGAGATGGCTCTGACAGCTTCAGAGTCAACTCCAATCCACCGGACCTGGTGGAGATGCTCTGACAGTCTTCCAGCTCTAAAAGGCTCAGTGCCAATCAGCTCAAGGGGACCACTGGAGTTTAAGAACAGATCATCTTCGGATCTGATAAAAACACCCCCAGAGATCTCACAAGGGCTCTGAAATAGTAGATCAGATTAGAGAATGAGATACCGGAGGGAGGTGGACAAAGGATGGCTTACAAACCCAGTGGGAGTTGGAGCTGGGAGGACACTTATCTGAATCTGTGCTCTGAGGAATTTACTCATCATCCTATCCATATTGGTTTCTGAAGGCTTCTGAAATACCTAAGAGATGATGTGGTGGATGGAGGTCTTTAGTGTCATCATGGAGATCCGTCCAGAAAAGTAGAGAGCCTAGATGAAACAAGATCCAAGAGAAGTAGTGGAGAATGGATCCATGGAGACTTGGATCTCAAAATAGTCAGATCTGGGACAGACAGATCGAACTTCTTATGCATTTTTGTAGGAAGGTCTGTTGAAGGAGCCAACATCAATGCTGAAGAATGACCAGAAGACCTCTTATAGTACTCATTTTCCTTTGGCAAAGATCCAAACTTGCCTCTGTAAGGCTTTTCGGTAGGGGTTTGAGCCCCAGTCACCGAGGAAGAGGAGGTAGATTGAAAAAGACCTCTTAAAACCTGCTTATTTCTTCAATTTGTTAAAGCTCTGGAATTGAATCCAGAACAGATTGTACAACCTGCTGTGAGCTGAGTGGGTCATAAGCAGCACATGCATTCTCTGTGGGCATCAGAGTTGGAAAGCTTATGCCCACAGGTAATGCATTTGTTTGAATCCCGTTGACTTGTCAGTCATGATAAAACACCATAGCACTACAACACCAATATATCACTAAGAAACTATGTAGTAAAAAGAATTTAACAACTATAATTAAAGATATATAAGAAATAGATGGAAAGGAGAAAAACTACCAACAATCATAGCCAGAAATACTCAGAAGAGTGAAAAAGAAATACCAATAATGGCACTAGTAAGGTTACCAGAAAATGGTATCCAAAAAGGAATTAGAAAGCAGCTGTATTTAGCTTAATGATTATGGGAGGGAGGAAGAAGATGGGAAAATATAAAAATTAGAATTATAAACTAACTCTCAGCCAACAGGTAATGAGAAAATGTAAAAAAGCTCCAAACAACACTCAAGAACAAAGGGATCAGTGTCTCTAGCTAATGGCAGCAAACGAGATCTGAGGTATGTTAGGCTGGCAATGATCTGTAGAAGCAGCCAAGCTGGATCTGAGTCTCAGATCCAAACCTATCAGTTGAGGAATGAACGAAATGGACATCATTAGATCTAAAGTTATGATTCTCCCCACCATGAGTACTAAAAACAGCACACAAATTGACATCAACACAACTAAGACTATCACTGATCAAGTTCACAACACCAAACCTCTAGGAGTCATCATTGACAACAAGCTAAAGTTTGACTACCATATCAACTACATTATCACAAAAAGAACCAGATGTTATGAACATTATGCAAAATCAAACCTTACCTGACACATCGAGTGCATACTCAGTCAGCAAATACTTCTCCCAACCTGTTATATGCCGCCCTCATCCTTGCTAACATACAAAATACACTTCTGAACAGACCAGACAAAATCTTACTATAAAACAGCTACGTTCTCAGTAGATCTACCTGACAAAACAGATCATAGCTTGCCTGTCCAACAACAGTGGCTAGATCTTCAATAAACTGTAACACTAAAACTAAACTATTCACATCATCCTACACAAGCCTAATAAATGTGCACTAATCACTAACATTATTGCAAACTGTGAACCTCCTCAACACATCTCAACACCTACATCAAATCATTACTCATTCTATGTTGTTAAAGCTTGGAACTCTATTCCCACAGGCATAGCAGCAGAAAACTAACATAAAAATGATTCCTATTAAAGCTAAAAAGACTACTTGCAAATCACAAATAACTACTTCTGTAATTCTCAATTGGCTTAAAGCACATTTGTATCCATACCTCACTAGCTTGTACCTTATGTTATCCTAACCTGTCTCTCACTATACTTTGTCTTCAAACCATACTAGTCTATTATTTGTATACAACTGTAGCTGTAATCTTTTACTATAATATTTCACAGTAAATATATGAGAACTTTATACTATGACCACAGTATGTTATTGCAGACTTGTATCAACCAATTGTTTTCCTAAGGTGATGTAGATAGTAACTGAGCAGTACATATATGTATGCAAAAAAACAACTGAACACCTTGCTGTGAATTACCTCCCAGAATTATATGGTATGGGCCTGATTCTAAAATACTTGCTCTTAGTGTAAGTCACTTACTCCAGAATAAAACTGCTTTAGAGACATGCCTTATACCTAAGTAAGTCTCTTACACTTATAATAAGCCCTTTGGAATTAGTGAAGACTTATACCTGACACCCAAGTAAGTCATTTACACAGAGAACAAGTCTTTTGGAATCTGCCCGTATATCTGTATGTAAATATTAGACAATGTATAAATTTCAAATGCAAATTATTCTGCCTCTGGAGTTTTTCTCCCAGGGTCTCTGCTGAAAAGTTACTCCCAAACCAATCTAACTATCCCAGACAAGCAATGGAAAGAAATAAACAATTTGAATGAATGAATGGACAGACAAGCAAACAGATGACTATTTTAAAATAAAACATAAAATAAGTTTTCTGTTTGAAATGTAGGTATTAAGGGCATATGGAAAAATTACAAGAAGAAAAGAATGTAAATAAAGCATTCAGACTTGGCAACATTTTCCTTAAATTACCTAGACATAATCACCACATAAGATAATTTTTAAATGTAGGCTCAATAATTAAAACTGCATACAGTTAGTCATTGTTCCAGTTTGGAGACTGATAAGACAGACAGGATAGATGGGATCTAATAGGTTTGGTGGAACAAGGTTGATGGACAAATGCTATTTTTCTGTCTAGATTTTTCTTAAAGCTGTGTAATTTATGTGGACTAGAGCCGATGCAGAGTGATCTGAATTCTGTCAAGATCTGAAACTTCCACCTAATATGTCTTAATTAAGTCAACAGTTGGATTTACAGGAGCATCTATGAGATTTCAAATAATTTCCTGAGATCTCTGATCTTCCACATGCATACCTGCTGTTATTGCATTACAGTTTGCATCCACTGAGTGTGAAGTTCTCCTTTCTCAGCTGTTTCTGCTAATTGATACAGCTCATCCTGCTCTTTTGAATCTTGCATCTTGCTAGGATTAATGTAAATCTGTGACAAAACTGCATTCTTGTATGGTAACACTTGCACGTGTACTTATTGGCTCTCATGGTTAAATTATTGGACATATCTATGGTTTTTAAACATAATCCCGTGGATTATCTATGTCTTGCATGGTGTGCAAGATCAGTGCAGGAGCTCTAGCAGGCAATATGTCTGCCGTGCGACCCAGGAACAGCTTGCATGGGCGTGCACAAGCGCTCCTGCACTAGTCCTGCACGGACTAAGCCCCTGTATATGCAAATCACCCCATTTGCAGGAGAAATCCATGCAAATGAGGTGAATTTGCAAACCAGGAAGCTTGCAACTGGCTGTGTAGGACTACTGCAATCTGCAGAAATATACTCAGTTAGTAACCGAGTACATTTCTGCAAAATCCAAAATGGAGCTGTGACAGCTCCAAATAAAGGCTGCATATCACTCAGGAAGCATGCCAATGGCCAAATATAAGGCCATTGGCATTGCAACTTTTATTTATTTTTTGCCGATCTCGGCTGTTTAAGCGTAGGGCAGCGGCGTGCAAACGGGATCGGGGGGGATAAAAAATAAACCTAAATTAAGCATTCTAACTAAAATCACTATTCTGCCATGCAAGTCAATGGCAGGCAGAAGACAACATGGCCAGTGAGTAGTGGTTGCTAAGGGGGGAGGGTCAGTGTGATACATAACTATGCATTAGCAGGCAATCCTATGCAAGTGAGGGGAATGAAAGTGAATCCCATTTTTCCCCAGCATGCTAGTCAGGTCCCAACAGTGTAAGAGTAGGAATAGCTTGGTGCAAGCCTAAAAGTTTGCTGACATCATGGGGGGGTGTCAGGCACACTGTAAGGGGATTAGAGCCCTGTTTGCTCCTAGCTTAGCACAGCTAAGCTAGGGGGTGTGTATAAATCTGCCTGGCACTCTTTATATTGTCTAAGCGGGTGTGCGAGCCATGCACCAGGTTTTAAAGGAAGAAAAATAAAGTTAAACCAGGAAATAGCAGCATTGTGCACATTTGAGAACTCTGTTTGCACGGTGAGCTCCCAGGCTTAAAGAGGAAGGCAATGGGAAGGGAAAACAGCAGTAGGAAGGTAATCAAGGAGAACTAGCATAGCTGGCAGGTGAAATGTATCAGAATCAGCAAATTACACAGGCAGCAGGCCAGCCCAGCCCAGAACACTACTATAAACTATACAAACACCTTACCCACTCATTTTTCCCATACTCTACACCACCAGTGTATACAAGCAGGGAACTTTTAGCAAACAAACCTACAAAATGAAAGGGGCTGCAGCAGGCAACATAGAACAACATGTGCAAGAGGCTGAGGGTGGTGAGGATGTGAATGCTGCCGATCAACCCACAGTAACTGTACAGACTGCAGGATAACCTATCAGGGGCTACATGAGCTGGAGATATTGGAGCGCTATAGGGTAGACAGGGACCTACTGCAGCAAATTGTTGAGCTGTGCTGGCTGCGCCTGACACACCAAACTGACCAAGGGGAACCCATCCCAGTGGATGCCAAGGTATGTGTAGGCCTAGAAATACTAGTCACAGGTACCTCCCAAAGCTCAACTGGGGATATCATGGGGATCTCACAGGCATCAGCCTCCAGAGTATTCCACCAGTTCCTGGATGCCATGTCAGCACATGCCAGTGAGCACGTATATTTCCTCAGCACCTGTGAGGTGTTTGCCAGCAATATGCATCTCTTCCACCAAATAACAGAATACCCTGAAGTTGTGGGTGCTATAGACTGCATGCACATATGCATCACATCACCACCTGGTGATCAGGGTAGGACCTACATCAACCGTAGGGGCATCCCCTCCATCAACTGCCAGGTCATCTTGATGCCCAGGGCATTATAATGAATGTGTGTGCTGGCTGGCCTGGAAGCTATCACGATTCCCACATTTGTCATCTGATGCAGCTGTACCAGAGATTTGCCAATGGGGACATCCCCTACAGTCACCTAGAGGAGGATGCTGGTTACACACTGAAGCCGTGGCTGATGACACCCATCAGAAATGCACACACACCTGAACAAGAATGACATAATGAGGAACATGCACAGACCAGACTTATAATAGAGCACGTGTTTGGGATGCTCAGGTCACAGTTCTGGTGTCTGAACACATCCGGTGGAGCCTTGCAATTACTTATCAGCTACATGTACCCAAATTGTTATGGTATGTACCATGCTACACAATATAATCTTGCAGAAACAGCTGCAGCAGGAACAGCACAGGGCAGGGCCACACAGCCCCCCACCAATGCCAAGGCCTGCACAGGCACAGAGTGACTTGGAGGAGGAACAACCTAAGCCTGCCCCAGTAGGCAGATGGAGGCATGCCCAGTATGCCGAAGCCATGGCAAAGAGACAACACATAGCACATACACTGACACAGGAGGGACCCAGGGAATGACACCTCTCTCTGACTCACACATACAGGAAAAGGAATGCCAAACATGACACTACCTGTGCTTAACCCTGTATAGGGAGTGTACTATGCGCATCCAACATAGGTAGCCCTCCAGCACTATCCGCAAGTCTGGCACATCCATAAGGTAAGTCATTCAACCTACCAATTGCCAAATGGGTAGAATGTGTCGTTACCTGTATCTGTGGTATGGATGTGAGCATGCAAAGGAATTGGGTGGCTGATTGTTAAGACAGCAGAAAGTAGACACCCGTAGTGGCACCATTACATCTGTAACACATACTGGAGTCACCATAGTAGCCAGTACTACACAGGGTGACAAAACCCACTGCAAGGAATGTGCTGGGTGACATATGTGTCCATATGACTCACACATTCCAGTCAGGGAGGTTTACATACCCAACAGCTGTCTCAGACAGCAGGGCATGTATAGACAAACCCAAACAGAGCCTGTGCTATGGCCTCTGAATGATGGCTATGGGTAACCTCCCCTCCAGGCCTACACAGAGTACAGCAGGTCAAGCAGTGGGATGTTATTTCTAAAGAGTAGGAAGTCAGACACTAATATGTAGGGCAACCAAAGATCTGTAGTACACTGGTATGCCTCTAGTCAGCATGATAGGTAAGAATACGAAATGAAATGGAGTACCTGACATGCCAGTACAGTCATAGCAAATGTGTACAAGTGTCAGGTGTGCCCCCCCATCCTATGTAGTAATGTAATAACAGTCAGGTGTGCCCCCCAAATCCTGTGTAGAAATGTAGAAATAGTTATGTGTGTCCCCATCCTACGTAATAATGTAATAACAGTCAGGTGTGCCCCCCAAACCTGTGTAGAAATGTAGAAATAGTCAGGTGTGCCCCCCATCCTATGTAGAAATGTAGTAAATGTCAGGTGTGCCCCCCCAATCCTGTGAAGAAATGTAGAAATAGTCAGGTGAGCCCCCCCCATCCTATACAGATATGTGATAACAGTCAATGTCAAATGATCGACGGATACCCTGCAGAAACAGCATGCTACCTGTAGGTGTACAACACAAAGGTTAGCACTGCAGTACAAGCTACCAGGACACGATTCACACATTCAATACAGATGGGCATACTGGGCCTGCTCACACACGTAGAGAAATGAAGGCAATGTCAGTCAACAACATACTGAAAGCTCATACTGGGCATGCTCACACACTTAAAGACATGAAGGCCACGTCTGCAAACACCAGTCGACCAGACATATCTGGCAGCCGCAGATGTTAGTGCAGACGCTCCTGAGTATGCACAACTCATGCCTTACACTCACAATGGATAGGAATATAGACATATATGTACGGACAACACACTATAATAAGCCAAAGGTAGACGTACATAAATGTGTGGAAGAGGGTGACTGTGACAAGGAGCCATCCAGGACTGTCCACCCAGCACACAGCCAAAGGGCCTCAACCACATGAGGTTCAGATGTCACTCACTGTAGATACTAGCCACCAGTATCTGTCAGCATTACAGACTATGTGGTGCACATGCTAGCTGTGCAACATGACAGTACGAGGAAGTAGTCCTCTAGTAGCTGTATACACGTACCTGTGAAATATGGCCCTGTGTGTGCCCGCATGTCGCATGTCAACCTTTAGATGAATGGGTTATGGCCTATGCACACACACTGCCCACCCATAACCCTACTATGACAAGCCTGGTGAGGTCATCCACTGTGAAATATATCTTTGGGAGAGCTGTAGCCCAGAAATCTCTGTGGCGTGTCCCATAACTGCATACTGCTGTGGTGTGATAAACAATTAGGTAGGAGTTCCAATCCCAGACATGGCAACTGTGTGTGTGTGTGTGTGTGTGTGTGTGTGTGTGTGTGTGTGTGTGTGTTTGTGTGTGTTTCTGTCTGTGTAGAGATCAATGCTTCTTAGGGTAGTCACACTTCCTACAATAGAAATGCTCTACCTTGGTAAGGCTGCTGATGTCACCCACCTAGAAATACATCTCTGGGAAGGCTGTAGCCAAATAATCTCCTTAGCTCGTGTCATAACTGCATACTGCTGTAGTGTGGTAGAATAGTTAGGTAGGAGGTCTAATCCCAGACTTGGCAAGTGTGTGTGTGTGTGTGTGTGTGTGTGTGTGTGTGTGTGTGTGTGTGTGTGTAGAGAAAGTAATGCTTTCTATGGTAGTCACACTCCCTACAATTCAAATGCTCTACTTTGGCAGGATGCTGATGTCATCCACCTAGAAATACACCTCTGGGAAGGTTGTAGCCCAGTAATCTCTGTAGGGCATCCTATAACTGCGTACTGCTGTAGTGTGATAAATTAGTTAGGTAGAAGTTCTAATCCCAGACTTGGCAAGTGTGTGCGTGTTTGTGTGTGTGTGTGTCTGTCTGACTCTGCCTGTGTAGATAGCAATACTTTTGGGGTAGTCACACTCAGTACATTTCTAATGCCCTACTTTGGCAATTCTGCTGATGTCATTCAGTGTGAAATACACCTTTGGGGAAGTAGTTCTCCAGTAATTCCCATGGTGCATCCTATAACAGCTTCATGCTGTAGTGTGATATAGACCTTTGTTAGGGGTTCTATACCCACACATGTTGGTTGTAGATGTTTTGTATGTGTTTCAATGTCTGTCTAGGGAGCAATGCATTTTAGCCTAGCCACACTCACTACAATTCAAATACCCTACTTTGGCAATTCTGCTGATGTCATCCAATGAGAAATACACCTTTGAGGAAGGAGTACTCTAGTAATATCTGTGGCATAGTGCTGTAGTGTAATAAACTAGTTTGGTAGGAGTTCTAATCTCATACATGACAGGTGTGTGTGTGTGTGTGTGTGTGTGTGTGTGTGTGTGTGTGTGTGTGTGTG
Organism: Protopterus annectens; assembly: GCF_019279795.1. Classification (NCBI taxonomy): domain Eukaryota; kingdom Metazoa; phylum Chordata; order Ceratodontiformes; family Protopteridae; genus Protopterus; species Protopterus annectens. Next base: position 332,373,614 of record NC_056735.1, read on the forward strand.
TGTGTGTGTGTGTGTCTGTGTTTGTAACTCGTATCCTGTGTAGAGGTGGTTGTGAGTGTGTAACAAATGGGCCCAATGTGGAGTGGCTTTTGCAAATTTCTTATATGGTGGCCCTAGTATATATCGCAATATCCACTGTACAGGGATAACAGATGTGAAATAGCCGAGAGGCTGGGGTGCAAATCCATACCCGTACATGTGACATCAAGGCCAGGTAAACAAAGTTAGCAACACCAGCATTACCCAGAGAACACTCTCAACCCATGTCTCGTACACACACACTCACTTGTCTAGGCAACAGCCACTATATTGGTAATACAGTGCATATTGCATACTGATAGTTACTATGGAGTGATTACAATGGCCTACAGAGGGCATGGTACCTGTCCATCTGTCTAATAGGCACGTACATACAGACAGTGTGCCCTCCCCATGTTCCCCACTGGACACCTGCAACACCTGTGGTGCCATCAAATGTGACCCACAAAGGACATACCATGCCTGAAAACATGCCCTGTATGGACAGATGCCACTGACACCAGGGAATGCCAATAACATGCTATCAATGTAGGTGCAGGGTAAACCTGCTGTCCATTACCAGTTCCAGCCACATGAGGCCAGGGCTGGTACATCTGATGATAATTTGTGTACACAACATGGGCCAGACACCCCAGGTACAGTTCGACATGTCACTGTACATGCATGTAGGAGGTGTGCACATCACAGACACCATACATATCATGGACTAAGGAACACATACATGGCAAACAATGCACAGTATTGTCCACAAGCAATAGTCATCCAGGTGACTGGATGGTGAATACAATACCCACCTGCCCACCTGTGTGGGCAAATCCAGAAACTACACCTCTGAGCCACAATGCAGACCATTGTCATGTTGCCTGATGCCAAGATATACCCATCACCTAGCCTTGTATAACCTTCTGGCACAGTCGACCACCACACACCCATGAAGCAATGCACTCATGCATGTCAGTACTGGCACCCTGTGTGTGAGTGTGTGTGTGTGTGTGTGTGTGTGTGTGTGTGTGTGTGTGTGTGTGTGTGTGTGTGTGTGTGTGTGTGTTTGTTGTATGATGCGTATGATCACATTCACACTCACTAAAACCCCCATGGGCATACAGAAGCATGCTGTCTGATGTCAGACACCTTCCCATCCCTTTGCCCATATAACCTCTGTATGACTACTGTGGTGCATGTGATACCTACGCAGTAATGTGTTGTGGGAATCTCACTAGTGATTAGTTTTATTACTGGCCCTGCCACGTGTGTCTTTGTGTGTGCATCCCTGTGAGAGTGTGGATGTGTTGACAATGGCACCTGTTCATGTGGACAAGCACATGTACTACACCTACCATATAGCTATCATATCCCTATTGCAGATGTCACTCACCATCACATATATGTTCTGAGGGCTCCTCAATATGTTACCTATGTGGTGCATCCAATAACTGCATAGAAATGGGATAGCACTACATAATCGTCAGGGGTTTGAAAACATGTGCTGGTAGGTGTGTGACACAAACATGCTTAGGTTTTACTCTCCCACCCCTCCCTGACTTGTCTTTACCTCTCTCTGCCTCTCTCACTCTCTCTCAGGTGGATGTGGAGACCTACACCTGCTTTGCTTAGGCAGCAGCATGTGTATTTTAAGTGATGCTCATGATTAGCTGATGGCCTCTGCACAAATTGCAGCCCTCTTCTAGCTGATTGCATGTGGAAGAGCTATGGTAACATTTCCATAGCTAATTGCATGGAATCACACTCCAATATCTAGGAAAATCATGTTGGTGTTGAGCCTTTTCTTTCACTGTGAGCAGAACTCAATCTGTTTGGCAAACAGCATCTCAGATGGATTGGGGATTTACCTCTAGCAACATACACTGTGGAAACAGGGCAACACACAGTAGGAGATGTGCCTGACCTGACTACAGACTGTAAGTGCTACTATACTGCATTTGGAGTAATGTTTTTTTAACAGGGTGTGTGTGGATATGGCTGTCCTACATGTTTTAATACCTGCCATGTCAGTACTATGTTTATGAGGAATCCCCATCAGTATGGCCATCTGCAGCCTGGGCAGTGTGTGGTGCCTTTGGGTTCATGTGTTACCCACAGGAGCATCTATCTGTGAACTGCAGAAGGTAGTGTGAGGATTGCAGTCTGTAGATGGTGAAAGCTGTGACAGTTACTGACTTCATATCCCTCATAGGACATATGTTGCAACAAACCCTGTTACAATAGTAAATGTATGAGGTTATCACAGCAACATATCAATACTGGCCCTGTGCATGTGCTTTCAGCCACATCTCTGTCAACATTTGTACATATTTCATGCATTAAGAGGTGCATATGTGCTGTACACCATAATTAATGACATCATATCTGATAAGCCAGTGAGATATCAGACTGCTACACATGTTATGTACAGTAGGGGTTATATTTGATTACATAACCTGGACATTCTGTGGTTGTGTGTACAGTACTGAGGTCTGTGTACTTATGGTGAATGTCGATAGTGTGTGTATTGTTAATATGTACTTAGGTCTGTGTACGGACTGTGGAAGATGTCAATGTTCTTGGTCCTGTCTTATCAGATGTTACATGCTGCTCCACTGTGTGCTACCCTATCGGTTTACATGTTTGTAGGGCCATACACACACATGTCCCATACCACAGACAGATATCGGACAACACTGTGTAGTGGCCCAGTACATGTAAGGTTAGTGTGTGAGTGGCACATATGAGGATGGTGTTGAACAGATAGTCCATATACTGTAATATTATGCTAACTTACCATATGTGGCTGTGGCTGTGTTCACATTGGTTGTGATTATGCACCTTTATACATGTGTATCTTACCCTGTGCTGTGACATGCCTGTAGAGCATGCTATATATGCAAGTACATGTGCATTCCCACACAGGGAATGTAGGCCAGTGTTGAGCCAGTCTACCTGTAGCCTGCACAGTGCTTTGTTACATGCCTACCAGCTTAGTGTACTTACCCAGTGAGATATCATGTCCAGATACTTGCCAGATGTACTGCTGCTGGGCCTCCCTTAACAGTCATGTATGTTAGACAGAGCAGTGGGATGCTGTACAGATGTATGTCGATATCTAGTGGGTAGTATGTGGCCATGGCACCTCTGTACCAGTGGTTATTATGTGTCAGGACAGACAGGGGTGTGTGAATGCATAACCTATGGGGGCAAATGTATACCAATCATTACGTGTTATACCCATCTACATGGCTGTTAACATCCACATTGTCAGGCTTAGTCCACTTGTCTTGCACTAAGGGGTTCTGTGTATACCTCTGGACTTTCGAGAGTGGGTCAGAATGTCCACATATATTGGCCAATATTTCTACCTTAGTCCACAGAAGCATTACATACTAGCAGTGGTACTATACTTTGATGTCCTTAGGATGTCTGTCAGTAGCCAATGGCGCACATGTGAAAAGCAGATGTGACCTCCCACACACACCATGTCTGTGAAGACAATCCCTATGACAGTAGCAATAGTATACTACTATACCTGCTATATATACCTGACATCCCCTTGCACTATGAAGTTGCGGCTATAGGGGCTGAGGTAGGGCTACACTCCATGTTCAAGACATATGGTGAAAATATTTGTATATATAATTATCCAGATATATATATAGATATATACACATATACATATTGGCATATATATCGATGGGTATGTATATGTACATAGATATACATATACACACCCAGATATATACATATACAGAGCCATATATGTCTACACATATACAGATAGTGATACATATGCAGATATACATATGGATATCTACATATATATTGACAGTAGTAGGTATATCAGAATAGATATCTATGCACATATAGTTAGAGATATCTACATATATACCAACATAACGAGGCATATCTGTACACATAGGATGTGCATACATATATAGCTATATAGACATATATCTATATATACATATACGTATATCTAAATATACACATATCTATATATGCATATGTGTATATATATATATATATATATATATATATATATATATATATATATATATATATATATATATATACATACGAAGAGATGTACACATGGCCATAGCACTATACAGATGTGTATACAGACATATGTATACATGTGTATGCACATGTAGATATATATATAGACCTATTATATGTATATGACCATATTCCTGTCATTAGTAAACGTCACAGTTGTGTACACCCTCCCGCATGTATCTCACCGTATTTATCTGCTATGTGCATATTATGATAAAACAACATATGTGATGCAACAGTCATATTAATAACAAGGACTACACAATTTAGGAACTACAGACAAATGTTTAATACTACTCAATATGTGTATTGACAGCTATATTGGTAAAACAACAGCGCTCTTCACAGTGGTCATGGCATAGTGGGTAAGTGTTGTGACTGTAGTGTACAGGGTCCTGGGTTCATGACCTGCAATGGCTGTTCATTTTCTTGCTGGGCAGAACAAGGGCTGTCAGATACAGAGTAGTTAAGGCAGTTTTGAACACCTTTAAGTGTGTTTGTGCGGGATTGCATAACACTAAGTGGTGCTAAGCTACGGGTAAACGTACAGACGCTTACACCATGTAGGCTTCTCTTACCAGTGTACAAATCAGCTTAGCAGTAATATTGCAGCAATGTTGATACTTGATAAGCTTAGCTTAGTCCTGGTAATCAGGGCACACAACCCAGTCTGATAACCTGTAATAAGTGTATGTAATGCCATGTACAATACATGCACCTATGTACTGTCATTACAGTAGCAAGGGGAGTGAGTGTCATGTGTAGGACACAGACATATATGAGGCATGTACAGCACTGTTATCCATGTGAATGTGTTATATATAGGTGTAGTAGCCCAGGGTACATGCTGGCACACTGGCATGTAGTGTATCATGGCAGTCTACTGTTGACAGTGCTAACCCAGGCAACAGCAGAGTGCTTAATGTAGTACTGACAACAGGCACACCTGGGAGAATGGCTGTACACCGAGGCCTCCCTGTTGTATCCCTGGTGTGTGAGCTGTGTCACAGTATATACCCCTTACTGGGTAATGATCCATCATGAGGAATGTAACTGTAGACTACCATCTGTACAGCACATGTTAGTGAGGGCATCCGACATGTAGTTATGGCATACAGATTGTTGTCAGACGTCTGTCAATGCACTCATGCTACTGCATTGCTACTTACCAAGCAGATGACTGTCAGTCCTTGTACAGATGTGCAGATGGCAGGTATCCAGCTGGTTTATGTACAGGCAACCTCAGCTTGACTGACACTGGCATGTCTGCCCAGCTGTGTAAGAAGTGGAGGTGCATATAGGAGATGTCACCCTGCATGCACCACATGCCACAGGTACCTCCACTACACTAACACAGTCAACAGAACATGCTTAGGTACAGGTCTCCATCACAGACACTAGCCATGTGTTCTAATGCATGTTACATACATGTCACCTTGACCACCTCAGTGGTCATGTGCAGGAGGAACCTGGAGGACTGGCTGATGCATGTCTTTCACACGCTGAGGGTCACGGCAGTAGTGCCTGTCAGTTGATTGCCTGCTGCCACCTGGCAGGTGGCAGGATAAGACTGTACACACAAACCCTGCACAACCCATCTCCCCTTGGACAATAGCTAAGTACACAGCTATGACCACCTGGAGGGATGCACCCCTATACTGACACATGTAAGTGTGCATGACTGAGTATAGCAATGTCTGTACGTTAGCACACCTGTACATTGGAATTCTATGAGGGCCTTCACAACCAATGCAACACCTATTCCCATAGTCAGTTGTGGCTGCTGCTGTATGGGACATTACATGTACCCTGTTAAGCTCACCCCATACCAGCTACATAAGCCTTGCTGTACCAGCACAACAGTGGTTTGCAAATGGGGTGATAGGCATGGGATACCCATTGTGTTCTGGCATGTGTGTGTAGTTGTGCATGTCCGTATATCTGTAGGGTACAGCATTCCAAGGCCACATACTCCTATTACAATACCAATTGCCACATAGTAGTACAGATAGTGTTGTTGCTGCCCATAGGTGAAGCATGACAATGCAACACCCTACTACGCATGTGGCATGTGCATGAGATGCATATCCTTACAGTGCCAATGTTGGGGTATATTATGGGTTGTATCACAGTTGCAGCCAATGTGTGATGGTGGGTATGGCAGAGTGTCATCATGGGTTTCAGGGAGTACAATATCCAGTGGGGGATCTGGGTACTGTGCACATTGTAATTACACCAAGGTATACCCAGTATATGTCTCATGTACCACGTTATGGTTACCACTGTCACCATTAATCATGCAGGTAACTGTTGCCACAATCCAAGCCAGTTATGCATGCGATGTGTGGAGCCTACCTGTAACAAATTGGAGACAAGGTCAAGTTAGTTAGCAGTGATAGGCCCTGGTATCTCAGATGTGTGTCTAGCTGTTATGTGTCTGTAATTGTGTATATGACGGTATGTCACACTTCATATTGTCCAACTATACCCATTACATCACCCATTAGCATACTATACATGTCAGGGGATATTCTGCATGTACCATGTAACCTGGAACACACCTCACCCTACACACTGTGCGGTGCATGCAATGTAAGCCACACACATCAGTATCATGACATAGCCAGGTAGGGGTCTAGTCCCAGTGTTGCCAAGTAACGGTGTGCATGTATATGGATGGGTCTACATCAGGGTGCAAGGTATACATGCCTCAGCGGGCCACCTGTCCATGTGGCACAGGCAATAACCAGTTTAGTAACCTGTGAAATGTGTTAGACTGTACCCCAGATATGTCACAGCCATGGTGTCACCACAGTGACATACCCTGTTGTGGAATATGACTGCAGACCATCTTCATGCTGACACATGTGCACCTACAACACAAATGGATAACATTATAAGGACTGCAATCAACCAGTGTTACTAACAGCTATAATGCATCCTTGCTGGATGGCTATACTACTCACCAAATATATACAGTCATTGTGTGCATCAGAACCATATCAGCCTGACCCTGCATTGATGGTATGGATGACAGGGATGTGGCACAGGTATCATCATATGTACACTGTGTGATGTTGGTTTGCCAGAGGCCGAGGGTGGGCCATATATGTGACACCATGTGTATGGGTGAGGGGTGTACTGTTGGGAACTGGATGAGGTGATATGGTGTGTAGGTATGGGGTTGCCCTAGGTGTGATTGCGTGGTGTGTGGGTATGCATGAACACAGTTCTGCCTTGTGGCTGCCCTACACAGGTATTTATGGACAGCTGCAGACCATACCTGACAGGTCGTGTAGTTCACTGCCTCCAGCCATGGACACGTGGACTGTGCCTGCCATGGGTTCCACGGGCAAGTCCAGGTACAGGCCTCAATGTGCTACTCTCACCTGCTGATGATATTTGTCAGCTGGTACCAGGTCCCTCCTGGGACTGGCCAGAACCACGTGCATGGGGTCTGTTGTGGTGTGGTGTGGATAACACACCCCCCCGCACTGCCAGGGCTGCTACTGCCACTATGGGAGCCCCTTGGTGTCCTGGCATGTCCACATTGACTACTAGCTGTTGGCATTGCTGGCCTTCATCCACACGGCCATCGCCACACTCCCTCCACACATTCAAGCATGGACAGACCACGGTCGATGAGGGCCATCTCCTCACCAGACCATCTATCTATGCACTCAGTTAATCCACGGATGGCACCAGCAAGTTCACAGACATTGTTATTTGAAAATGTGAAAGCAGCTCTCTGCAGCCTCAGGCCCTGTCTTTGGTAATGTTCTATACATGCCTGTGCCATCATGACAGCCTGAAACATGCTTCTGCTGGTACCAGCTATGTCACCTCTGCTAGGGGCATGATGTCCAGTAGCCCTACCATGAGCACCCTGGGACCATCTGCCTATGAGGTGGCCTGCCAGACATCTGGCTATGCCTGCTGCGACCGGACACAGTAGACATGGTTACCACACTTTCCTGTGCACTGCCACCGAACGCCAGCTGTCCCTCCACTATGGCCACTGGTGATGGAGTGTGTATAGGCAGTAAAACTGTTTGTGGGGTGGGGTGTCTAAAAGGTGGATCTCAAATGTTGGCACAGTGCTGGCCCCTGACAACACCATCTGTGCCTCAACATTAATATCATAATCTTCGATGTCTGTATGGACACCAACATCAGATTGCATGCAGGAGGGACCCTGACCCACCTCGCCACCTCTGAAGGAAAACAATAAACTCACTTTAAAACCTGTACAGCATTGCCTAACAGTACACATACACACACACACACACACACACACACACACACACACACACACACACACACACACACACACACACACACATACATCTCCCTAATACCTAACTCTCCATGGCTTTACAGACAGTCCCACATATATGTTCGTGTGTTACCCCATCCTGCATCACAATTGTTAACAAACATACATTGATACCACTCATAAACATAACCTGAAAGTATAAGTGGTACAGTGGTTAAGGTATATGCCTTTCAACCAAAAGGTGCAAGGTTTGATTCTCCATTCCACAAAGGGGGAGCCACCATGGATGCCAGGAACTACTGCCCCATTAGCTTGATGAGCCTGGTCTGCAAGGCTATGGAGTGTATCATCATGGAACGTATAAACAATGACATTGGTAATCCCCAACCTCTGGACCCTACCCAGTTCGGGTTTGTAAAAGGCAGATCATGTCTCCTAAACCTGATAGACTTCTTTGAAGCAGTCACCAAAGCTGTAGATGAGGGTAAGATGGCACACACAGCCTATCTAGATCTCACCATGCTTTCAACACCATCCCTCACTCTGGAATTATAGACAAACTCACTAAACTAGGTATAAATCCCTATGTCACAAGATGGGTTGCCAACTGGCTCACTGACCGAACCCACACTGTGAAAGTAGCAGACTCTAAATCCAACTTCAGACCAGTGACAAGTGGAGTACCACAGGGTTCAGTCCTAGGTCCTCTCCTGTTTGGTATCTACTTATCTGAAGTACAGGCTAACACAGGACTTTGGCTAACAAAGCTTGCAGATGACTGCAAACTAGGAGCCATAATCAAATATCCTAACAATGTGGATATCCTACAAAAGGGCCTCATGGAGACAGATGCCTGTTATCAAAGCCATGTCCTCAAGCTCAATGCCAAAAAGTGCATTGTCATCCCTTTTGCCAAAAACTCTGTACCCATGAACTACCACATAGGCGGGCGTCTACTTAACACCGAAAGTGTGATAAGAGACCTTAGGACACAGGTGGACAGTAGTCTCTCCTTTGATAATCACATCACCACAGTAGTCAGGAAATCCTTCTATGTGGCAGACCTCATCATAAAAGGTTTTTCATCCAGGAAAAAAGAGGTCAATGTTCCCCTCCACTCGTCACTCATTAGACCTATTATAGAGTACAAAAGCCCTTTTGGTATGTGCCTCACAAGACATCTACAACAACTGGAAAGGCCACCTCACAAAGAGAATTACTGGCCTCAAACAGATGCCATACGCAGACCATCTCAAAAAACTCCAGCTTTACTCTGTCACATATCGCCTACTCAGAGGCGATCTCTGCCTAACATACAAAGCTATGTCAAACCCAGAGCTGTTGGACATGCTCCACGTAAAGAAATTCCAATCCCTCCGGGCTACACGCTCTAGGGACCTTAACCTTGTCACCACAATAAACAGAAAATACTGGAGGGATAGATTCCTGTCTCAGAGACTTCCCATACCCTAGAATAAACTACCTATCTATATCAAACAAACCTCCTCATTAGCACTCTTCAAGAAAAATCTTGATGATTGGATGGGAGATAGGAAATTCACCCCGGGGATCCCTTTTGTGACTCTGCTTGACAGGGAAACAGGAAAATAATTTTCTTGGGTGGCAAAAGCCAGGGTACCATTTGGCTAGGCTTATATAGGCCCTAGGGCGAATAGCCTAGTACCTACGTATGAACCTATGAACCTATGAACATCACAGTCCTCTACATGCCCACACAAGTGGCCACAACACAAAGCCTGTTACTACTTTACCTGCCTGACCTGTGTGTAGTGGTTTTACATGGCCTCACTGCTGTCATTCGGTATGCACCCTCTGTATGTCCAGACATGATGTTCATGGCCCCTATATGTGTGGGCTAGTATGTTGTATCCATAAAATTTCACACTGGTGTGTCATGTGTATGTAATGCTCAGTACATGCCAGATATGTTACTCCTTCAGCCTATCATGTAACAACTGTTATATTTGGACACACTCCCTGGTGTTGACTAGTACTTCCCCAATTCATCTTTTGAGCTGCATATGTGGGTTGTAGGTGATCTCTCTGCTGATTGTGATATTAATGGAGTACCTGGTGTCTACCTTCCCTCTGGATGCCTGTTCCATGCTACAGACCATATTATACTATTTGCTGTCTTGTGATTACACACATGACAGATATTCCTGGTGTGTAATGTGGCAGTCCATGTAATGCAATGTCCCAAAGGGAGGTAAAGCCGTATGAACACCTCACAATCACACATGTGCATACATGGCCACCCACAAAAAGACACACATGCACACACACATCCTACATGTATCTACCTCCCTCCAACTTCACCAGAGTGACCCCGCAGGATAACTAACTACCCACTCAGATGCACACATACACATACAGGTGAGGTTGCAGAATGATAGTACACACAGTTCTCCTATTACCCATCTGCCAACATACAGAACATATGGTACAGAACAGCATGCAGTTCAGCTATAGTCAATCCATGCTAGCAACAGTATACATGTGTGTGATGCATGTGCTGTGTCACTAGGTAATGCCCCTTCCCCTGGATACCACTGCACCCATGTACACAGTATTAATGTGCACCTACTCTGCACCCTGCCATGTACAGTGCACCACAACTCACAGGTGTATAACCCATTGCGGACTTTGTAGTACTATGTCAGTTATGTCACCTTTACTTCTCACAGCCTCTATGTCTTCAGCGACACATACCTGGGATGATATGTGGACACTTGTCATTTGGTGAATGACTGAAGCCTGATTTGCAACTGACAACATCAACAGACCATGTATGACCACTACAATATTCTTACACTGACAACCATCTGAGCATACTGTGGCTATTGGGGGTGTACACACCTTTATTGATTAGACACACACATCCTTGATCTGCCATGAGACCACATCACCACATGTCTTAGCAGTACACTAGCCCGATATGTGACATATGTCCTGTACTTTCACATGCAGTGTCTACAGGTTGTGTAAGGTGTGCAGCTGCTAACCACAATGCATACACACCATGTGGGCATATGTATGCACACCCTTATCATGACGGATTATCGCACCTCTTGTTGTGTGTATTACAGCAGTCACTGCTCCTGGCAGGGGTATACTAGCATGGGCCATCTACATTTGCCTTTGTATGTTCAGTCTGCCCTACACACGTCCCCCTATTCTGCTTGATTGCAAGGTCTATTCATGTGCATATCCCATGGTATTCACACTGCCATCACTATTGCTATTTGGATAGGGTTATGCCTGCCACAGGTCCTGAACCTGATTATGTGCAGATAGAGCCATTACTAGCATCCTTAGGATCCCTGTTGCAGTGCACTGGTGTGTCATGCTGAACCCCTCCCCTTCAGCCTTTATGCAGATGCATGACAAGTACGCCCTACAAATGTGTGTCACTTTGCAGTGTCCCATACACTAAACACCGCATGTTGCAGCCTAGACCCAGCTGATAATGTGGACTACTGTAATGCCTTATGCCATAGTGTATCTCTGCAGCAGTTGCCATTGTCTTACATATATATATACACTGGTGTTGCACTGTATATGGGTGTTGTTCCAAACGTGTCCCTACTGTAGGCCATGTCTACTACCAGTATGTTACTTCCTGTGGACACAGTCTGCAATGACAAGATGTTAGTTATCATGCAGGTGTCTGACATACCCTTCCACTACCCCACCATGGTCAGCCCTGTCAGACCGTGCATTTCACAGCAACAATACATGCACATGTACAGCATGCATTCAGGATAGGTGTGTTAGATGTGTGCATGGAATATACCATCACCATTTCATGCCCGGTGTGTTCATAGGTTCATAGGTTGGTACTAGGCTATCAGCCCTAGGGCCTATACAAGCTTAACCATAACAATTTCCTGGCTATTTCTTCCCACACTATTTACTTCCCTGGACCCTTGTCTAGCAGGGTGACTAACATGATCCCTGGGGTGAACTTCCTTTCTCCCATCCAATCGTCAAGGTTCCTTTTGAAGATGACCAAAGAGGCACTCTGCTTGACATGTATGGGCAATCTATTCCAGAGTCTAGGGAGTCTCTGGGTCAGGAACCTATCCCTCCAGCATGTTTTGTTTATTGTGATGACAAGGTTTAGATCCCTGGAGCATGTGGCTCTGAGGGATTGGGATTTCTTTAAGTGTAGCATGTCCAACAGCTCTGGGTTTGACATGGCCTTGTATGTTAAGCAAAGATCGCCTCTGAGTAGACGATATGTGACAGAGTATAGCTGGAGTTTTTAAGGCGGTCAGCGTAGGGCATCTGCTTTAGGCCTGTGATTCTTTTAGTGAGGTATTTCTGTGGCCTTTCCAGTTGTTGCAGATGTCTTGAGAGGTACAGACCAAATGGGGCATTGTATTCTATAATGGGTCTAATGAGGGATGAGTACAGTGGGACAATGACCTCCTTTTTTCTGGATGAAAAGCTCTTAGTGATGAGGTGTGCCACATAGAAGGATTTCCTGACTGTTGTGGTGATGTGGTTATCAAAGGTGAGACCACTGTCCACCTGTGTCCCTAAGTCTCTTACCACACTTTCAGTGTTTAGTGTACTGCCACCTATATGGTAATTCACGGATACATGTTTTTTCCCAAAGGCAAGCATCTACATAAAACATACTCACCAGCTACAGATTGCTGCCTTGGTGGTATCCTGGAGGAACCTACATAAGACGGTGAGAGATGCAATGTCAGTGGCCACACCTGTGGCAGTTTACAGGGTGGGTTCAGTATTACAATACATCAACGGTACATTTCCACGATACTACTACATCTGGACATCTGTTTATCACTACAATGCAGCAACACAATATATCTCTGACATGTCAGATATGCATGATCTACCTGTACCAATACAGATGTATACACAACAGTGGTCTACTGATGAGCCCTGAGTCCTTACCTGCATGCTCCTCAGCCAGTGTGTGGGTGACACCCACCTCCATAAAGGAGTCCAGTGATTGACAGGTGTCTGGACAGGCAGGTGCCACATGGTTGGCCTGGAGCTCCTACACACGTGTTGGGGGAATGGATGGCAACCCCCCCCCCTGTGACAAGGTGATCCCCTAGGACTGCAGCAGCATACCAATAGGCATTGCAAAGCAGGTCAGTACAATGATGCCAGACCTGCTCATAACTGAAGTTGTGCAGTCCGACATCACTGACCCTGTGGACTAGGTCGTTCCACAGGGCGGTCTACTCCTGCTGCTCATGTGAGGCCCTGCCAAATAGCAGTGGATAGTACAAGATCAAGTGTGATATCAATATTTCATTTTCTGCATGGGAATAGGTGGCCCAACAGTGCATGTGCCATCTTGGCTGAAAGACATAAAGATAGAAACAGGTGTGAGCAACTCATACAGCAAGGTTACTACAGTTCATAATGCACATCTCTGTCAACCCCTCCACCACATATCTGCTTCTACAAACTGTACACACAACTCATTAGGTATGGCTATATCTTACCTACTGGTTGGACAGATATTGTATTGTACCACACTTTCTGCTATGTGATTGTAGCCATGTCCCCTGTGTGGACACTATCATTGCTGGCCTGTTATAGACTATTCACCTGCATGCCATTGTCAGGGCCACTATGGTTCCATATATGACAGTGGTATGGCTGCTCTGAGATTGCTGCAAATCTGACATTCTGTGTTATTGGGGATACCTATGCATGCTGTTGGACATGTACCAGGATTGTTTAGACTATTACTACCAACATATGTTCTATAACAGTGACACAATAACATGCATATATTCTATTGCCCAGCAAATGCCCCTCTCCAAAAGCATCTTCCCATGATACCTGGCCACATCACATGTGTGTCCACTCCTGCTGCTCATGTGCGGCCCTGCCAAATAGCAGTGGATAGTGCTGGATCAAGCGTGATATCAATATTTCATTTTCTGCATGGGAATAGGTGGGCAAACCATGCATGTACCATCTTGGCCGAAAGACATAAAGATAGAAACAGGTGTGAGCAACTCATACAGCAAGGTTACTACAGTTCATAATATGCATCTCTGTCACCCCCCCCCCACATATCTGCTTCTACAAACTGTACACACAACTCATTAGGTATGGCTATATTTTACCTACTGGTTGGACAGATATTGTATTGTACCACACTTTCTGCTATGTGATTGTAGCCATGTCCCCTGTGTGGACACTATCATTGCTGGCCTTTTACAGACTATTCACCTGCATGCCATTGTCAGGGCTACTATGGTTCCATATATGACAGTGGTATGGCTGCTCTGAGATTGCTGCACATCTGACATTCTGTGGTATTGGGGATATCTATGCATGCTGTTGGACATGTACCAGGATTGTGTTGACTATTACTACCAACATATGTTCTATAACAGTGATACAATAACATGTATATATTCTATTGCCCAGTAGATGCACCTCTCCAAACCCATCTGCCCATGATACCTGGCCACATCACATGTGTGTCCCAACCTGGGGCCTTCTCATGTACTGTTCCAGCAGTACCATCAGGTGAAACCACCCAGGGCATGTTGTTCCCCCCTCGGGCACACACAGACATGTTCCTGTCCCCTGAGGTCAGGTCTAAGGTCTGTTCCATACCAGGTTCCACAGACACATGTGGGATGTGCTACATCAGTCTGAGGCACCCAGTACAAATTCACAGAGCCAACATGCTCCTCTTGCTCAGCCTCCAGACTAAGCACTTTCAGGACATGGACTGCTATTGTGAATAGCAGTGGTTGGGAGGCTTGTTCCCATTGTGCCCATATTGGGGCCCATGGGGAATCCACATCACAGACCACACACACCATCCATGGTGTTTACCACCACGTGTCACATACCACCCCTGTAGAATGTCCTCTATATCTACCAATCCTGACCACCTCCACATGTGTACCTGCCAAACTTCCCCGTATTCCCATTGCATACTTCACAGATGGGGGCAATGTGGTCCCAACAAGGGACTAACTTGTGACATACCCATCCATGTTGCCCACACTGCCAGCTGTAGATATCTGTGTGTATTTCTATGTGTGCTGGTGCCTCGCACATAGCATGCATCACTGTGGTAGTAATATAGGGGACATGTCTTTACATACATATATGTTTGTGTGTGTGTTTGTATATATGTAGACATGTGCATATAGGTATATATCTATATATGTGTAGATATATGTGATGTATACATGTGCACATATATGTCTACACATGGGTATATGTATATTTCTGGACATGCATGCTGATATACATATATATCTTTATATATTATATATGTGACATATGTACACATATGCATACCTATAGTTTCATAGTTTCATAGTTTGGTACTAGGCTATCTGCCCTGGGGCATTTACAAGCCTAGCCATAGTGATGTGGCTTTCGCCACCCCATGTAATGGCACAAAAGTGTACAGAATAGATTTATAATACTGTGCCTCTGTCTAGTAGTGACACAGTGAAGACCCCCTTGCATAATAGAATTAGTTTACTGTGCCTCTGTCTAGTAGTGACACAGAGATGACCCCTGGGGTAAACCTATGATCTCCCATCCAATCGTCAAGATTTCTCTTGAAGAGTGTCAGTGAGGGGCTCTGCCTAACATGAACTGGGATTCTGTTCCAGAGTATGGGAAGCCTCTGAGTTATGAATCTGTCTCTCCAGCATGTCCTATTCATATTTGTGCTGAGGTTCAAATCTTTAGCTCTCGTGGTTCTGATGGATTTGGATTTTTTGAGGTGGTGTATGTCCATCAATTCCTGATTGGACATGGCCTTGTACATCAGGCACAGATCACCTCTGAGTAGGCGGTATGCTACTGAATAGACTTGGAGTTTCTTTAGTCTGGCAGCATATGACATATGTTGGAGACCCTTGATCCTCTTGGTGAGGTACGTTTGGGGTCTCTCTAGCTGTTGCAAGTGCCGGGTGAGGTACATACCAAATGGGGCATTGTACTCAATCATGGGCCTGATAATGGAGGAGTACAGGGGCACAATGACCTCCTTTGATCTGGATGTGAATCCCTTCATGATAAGGTGGGCAAGGTAGAAAGCCTTTCTAACCACTTTGGCAACGTGGGTGTCAAATGAGAGGTCACTATCAACTTGGGTCCCCAGGTCTCTGATTACCTTTTCCATACTCAGTGGGTTACCGCCTATGTGATAATTTGTGGGCACTTTGTTTTCCCAAAGGGGATGACTATACATTTTTTGGCATTTAGTTTAAGGCCATGACTCCGGCACCAGTTGTCCGTTTCAGTGAGGCCTTTCTGTAGGATGTATGTGTCAGCTGGTGTATCGACTATGGTGCCTAGTTTGCAGTCATCTGTGAACTTTGCCAGCCACAACCCTCCCATGTTTGCTTTCACATCTGAGAAATAAATGCCGAACAAGAGGGGTCCCAGGACAGAGCCCTGTGGGACACCACTTGTCACTGGCTTTGAGTCTGACATGGCTCCAGCGATTTTGACTTTATGGGTTCTATCCTTTAGCCAGTTTGCCACCCATCTTGTGACATATGGATTTACATTTAAGCTGCTGAGCTTGTCTATGATGCCAGAGTGGGGTATTGTGTCGAAAGCTTAAGCCAAGTCCAGGTAGGCTGTATGGACTGCTTTGCCCTTGTCAATGGCTCTAGTGACTGTTTTGAAAAAGTCAACCAGGTTTAAAAGGCAGGATCTGCTTTTTACAAAGCCAAACTGGATGGGATCAAGTGCCTGTAAGTCCCCAATGTCTCTGTTTATTAGATCCATAATGATTCTTTCCATAGCTTTGCAGACCAGGCTGGTTAAGCTTATGGGGCGGTAGTTACCAGGGTCAGTAGAGGTGCCTCCTTTGTGGAGTGGGACTACTGTTGCTGTACGCCAGTTTTCAGGTACATATCCTGTAGTAAGGCTAAGGTTAAATAGCATTTTTATGCGCGGGTTTAGCTCCTCTTGGAGTTCACGTAGCACGCAACCCGAGATACCGTCAGGTCCCATTGATGCTGTGTTTTTAGCTTTGCTGAGGGCGGTTCTCACCTGGACATCTGAGATGACAGGGAGGTTACATTCAGCTGGGATAAGTATTTCTTCTTTTGGGGGTGGGGGAGGGGAGACATTTGCACTGAACCTGTCTGCCAGAATGTTGGCAATATCTGTGGGTTCAGTGTATTTTTTGTCATTGTGAACTAACTCTGAACATATCTGAGGGTTTCCACCGAGGTTTCTAACATAGCTGAAGAAGGCTTTGTGGTTATCTTTAGTGTCCATAGCGATTTTTCTCTCAAAGTTGGCCTTGGATGTTTTTATGAGAGAACGTAGCTTTCTACTAGTGCTGATCAGAAATGCCTTCTCTTTATGGGATTTTGCTCTGTCGTGCAGTAGCTTCCTTCTTTTGTTATACAATTTGTTTATAGCTGGGGTCCACCAGACAGGATGCCTGCCCTTGGTGGAGAGGGTCTTGGTTTTATTTGGGATTGCATGATCCATGCATTCTTGGAGATGTTCGTAGAAAGCATTTGTGAAGGATTCTGCATTGTGGAATGTGGTTTCCACTGTCCCAGTGGGCTTAAAGGATACCATCTCAGTTTTAAGAAGTGTAAAGTCGGCTTTTGAGAAGTTTTTCACTGTAGTTTTTTGTGTTGGGGGTGGAGGTGGGATATGTATATCCAGGGTGATTAGTTTGTGGTCAGATCTCACTAGTGAAGGGTATACTTCCGGTGTGGAGCACTTTGTCCCCATGTTTGTGATGATCAGGTCTAGTATATTATCTCCCCTTGTGGGAGAGGTGACTAGCTGTTGCATTGCTTTTGAATTTATAAATTCCAGGAACCTTTGGGCTAGGGTGTTTGGGCTAGAATAATGCACCCAGTCTATGTTAGGGTATTTGAAGTCTCCCAATATGATGGTGTTTGGTGAGACATTCATATCCTCCAATGTCTTCAGGAAGGCTGAGTGGGGTTCCTGAGATTGGGAGGGTGGTCTGTAACATGCTACCAGTTGTATAGCAGTTTTGCCTCTGGTTAGTTGCACCTGGATGGTCTCTGATGCTTCATGAGTTGCCACTAACCTGGAGGTGTGGGTGTCCTTGATGAATATGGACACTCCCCCTCCATTTTTGGTTTGGCCAGAGTTTTGGTGCCGAAAAGCATGATACGAGGTATAGCCTGGTAGTGCTGGGGTGCTCTTAGGAGCCTTGAACCAGGTTTCAGTTACTGCACAGACATCGATGTCCTCCATACTGAGGAGTGCTTTGAGAGCCTGCATCTTGAGATTTAGACTTCTGGCGTTGAGCAGCATTACCCTTAATTTTTTGTGGGGTACATTCAGACATCAGCTTCACAATCTCACAACACCTTCCTGCACAGCTGCACTGTTCTGCCTTGCTACAACACAGACAGGTGCCACATATGGACATGGCCTGACATTAAGAGGGTATATGTAGAACCCAATTGCAGGTAACCCTATTACACACCTATGGCATTCCAGCATGCTACATTACAGATGAACCTGAGTATCCTGCCAGTGGTGGGCCGTGGCTCCCACATGTCCATCATAATGGCATTACTTCTACCACCAGTATACATACTTCCCATTACACAACACACATGATTGCTTACATCTTGTCTATCAGTGCTGACCTGCACAGTTGACAGCTATGGCCCACTACCCACAGGGACAGACACTATTGTCCATAGCAGTTGTTCAGTTGAACATCATCACAACAATCACAACAGCACTTGATGGCACATATAAATCATTCCACATCATCTATCCCATTATTATGGACCAGGTACTACATTCTATTACATATATATATATATATATATATATATATATATATATATATATATATATATATATATATATAATGTCCTCCACTTGCTAACAGCATGCAGCTTGCTGTGTAGTACTTCCAATTACCACTATCATGGCAACCACCTACTATAATTCCCTACATCATGTGGGCTTGGTCCCTTTACCTTTCCTGTGTGATTGACATCATTCCTGTGTGTGGGGATCAGTGTTACAGACAGCAGGTAGCAATGCATCTTACAGGAGAACTGGCGCACTCAGGCCAGCTACATATTTGTAGGAGGTTCCAGAACTACAGACAGAGTGTGAGTAGAGTTGTGTTATGCTTTGTATAGTACTGGTGTTACAGGGTGTGTGTATAAATACTAATTTAGCTTGGAATGCAGTCTCTCTGCATAGCTCTCAACTGTGGGCCTGTCCTCTTGGTGGCCAGAGGTGTGCCTATTATGTTTTGTCTGTCCACCACAAAGGTCCTGTGTCAGATATTTCACTGGCAGTGTGTGTGCTGAGTGCTATCAGTACATGGCTACATCCATTTCTGTTTCTAACCTGAATTCCCTGGCTAAGGGTATGTTGCAGACTATCCTGTAACACCAGCGACTTGCTTAGTATATGGCAACAGTTTTCCACATATGGAACTGTGTTCCAGCCTCTGTCCTCCACCTACATACCAAGCTTTGCACATATGACATGCTGTCAGGGGTTGTTCTGTAGTGGGCTGTGAGTATATCATGCTGCCATTGCTGCCATCAGTCCACTGCTGTTGTATCCCCCACACATACATTGGGGCTGGGGCCATATATGTGTCGGCTTCACCTACACAACACATATGTGACCTTATGCACTCCAGAGGCCAGTGTATGTAACAGTGGTATATGGCCCTGTATTATTGAGTCTGGGGGGATCAGCATAAATAACCTAGGCTGTTACAAAATGTGGGGGTATCAGGGGTGAGCTGCATTAAGGTATCTGGATGTACAGTACCATACAATTCACCTATATTTACATTACTTACATAAATTGGGTTATT